>NW_027189360.1:0-93183 GCF_040958095.1 Procambarus clarkii
GTGGTGTGACAGTGGTGGAGAGAGGTGAGTGGCAGTGGTGAGAGAGTGTGTGACAGTGGTGGAGAGTGCTGTGTGGCAGTGGTGGAGAGTGGTGTGTGGCAGTGGTGGAGAGTGGCGTGTGACAGTGGTGGAGAGTGGTGTGTGACAGTGATGGAGAGTGGTGTGTGACAGTGGTGGAGAGTGGTGTGTGACAGTGGTGGAGAGTGGTGTGTGACTGTGGTGGAGAGTGGTGTGTGGCAGTGGTGGAGAGTGGTGTGTGACAGTGGTGGAGAGTGGTGAGTGGCAGTGGTGGAGAGTGGTGTGAGGCAGTGGTGGAGAGTGCTGTGTGGCAGTGGTGGAGAGTGGTGTGTGGCAGTGGTGTAGAGTGGCGTGTGACAGTGGTGGAGAGTGGTGTGTGACAGTGATGGAGAGTGGTGTGTGACAGTGGTGGAGAGTGGTGTGTGGCAGTGGTGGAGAGTGGTGTGTGACAGGTGGAGAGTGGTGTGTGGCAGTGGTGGAGAGTGGTGTGTGACAGTGGTGGAGAGTGGTGTGTGACAGTGATGGAGAGTGGTGTGTGACAGTGGTGGAGAGTGGTGTGTGACAGTGGTGGAGAGTGGTGTGTGACAGTGGTGGAGAGTGGTGTGTGCAGTGGTGGAGAGTGGTGTGTGACAGTGGTGGAGAGTGGTGTGTGGCAGTGGTGGAGAGTGGTGTGTGACAGGGTGGAGAGTGGTGTGTGGCAGTGGTGGAGAGTGGTGTGTGACAGTGGTGGAGAGTGGTGTGTGGCAGTGGTGGAGAGTGGTGTGTGACAGTGGTGGAGAGTGGTGTGTGACAGTGGTGGAGAGTGGTGTGTGACAGTGGTGGAGAGTGGTGTGTGACCGTGTTGGAGAGTGGTGTGTGACAGTGATGGAGAGTGGTGTGTGGCAGTGGTGGAGAGTGGTGTGTGACAGTGGTGGAGAGTGGTGTGTGACAGTGATGGAGAGTGTGTGTGACAGTGGTGGAGAGTTGTGAGTGGCAGTGGTGGAGAGTGGTGAGTGGCAGTGGTGGAGAGTGGTGTGCGACAGAGATGGAGAGTGGTGTGTATCAGTGGTGGAGAGCGGTGTGTAACAGTGGTGGAGAGTGGTGTGTGGCAGTGGTGGAGAGTGGTGAGTGACAGTGGTGGAGAGTGGTGTGTGACAGTGATGGAGAGTGGTGTGTGACAGTGATGGAGAGTAGGGTGTGACAGTGGAGGAGTGGTGTGTGGCAGTGGTGGAGAGTGGTGTGTGACAGTGGTGGAGAGTGGTGTGTCAGTGGTGTAGAGTGGTGTGTGACAGTGGTGGAGAGTGTTGTGTGGCAGTGGTGGAGAGTGGTGTGTGGCAGTGGTGGAGAGTGGTGTGTGGCAGTGGTGGAGAGTGGTGTGTGACAGGGGTGGAGAGTGGTGTGTGACAGTGGTGGAGAGTGGTGTGTGACAGCGGTGGAGAGTGCTGTGTGGCAGTGGTGGAGAGTGGTGTGTGGCAGTGGTGGAGAGTGGTGTGTGACAGTGGTGGAGAGTGGTGTGTGACAGTGATGGAGAGTGGTGTGTGACAGTGGTGGAGAGTGGTGTGTGACAATGGTGGAGAGTGGTGTGTGACGGTGTGGAGAGTGTTTAGTGGCAGTGGTGGAGATTGGTGTGTGGCAGTGGTGGAGAGTGGTGTGTGACAGTGGTGGAGAGTGGTGTGTGACAGTGGCGGAGAGTGGTGTGTGGCAGTGGTGGAGAGTGGTGTGTGACAGTGGTGGAGAGTGGTGTGTGACAGTGGGTGGAGAGTGGTGTGTGACAGTGGTGGAGAGTGTTGTGTGGCAGTGGTGGAGAGTGGTGTGTGGCAGTGGTGGAGAGTGGTGTGTGGCAGTGGTGGAGAGTGGTGTGTGACAGGGGTGGAGAGTGGTGTGTGGCAGTGGTGGAGAGTGGTGTGTGACAGTGGTGGAGAGTGGTATGTGACAGTGATGAAGAGTGGTGTGTGACAGTGGTGGAGAGTGGTGTGTGACAGTGGTGGAGAGTGGTGTGTGACAGTGGTGGAGAGTGGTGTGTGGCAGTGGTGGAGAGTGGTGTGTGACAGTGGTGGAGAGTGGTGAGTGGCAGTGGTGGAGAGTGGTGTGTGACAGTGGTGGAGAATGGTTAGGGCAGTGGTGGAGAGTGGTGTGTGACAGTGGTGAGAGTGGTGAGGGGCAGTGTTGGAGAGTGGTTTGTTACAGTGGTGGAGAGTGGTGAGTGACAGTGGTGGAGAGTGATGTGTGAGTGGTGGAGAGTGGTGTGTGGCAGTGGTGGAGAGTGGTGTGTGACACTGGTAGGAGTGGAGTGTGGCAGTGGTGGAGAGTGGTGTGTGGCATTGGTGGAGTGGTGTGTGACAGTGGTGGAGAGTGGAGTGTGGCAGTGGTGGAGAGTGGTGTGTGACAGTGATGGAGAGTGGTGTGTGACAGTGGTCGAGAGTGGTGTGTAACAGTGGTGGAGAGTGGTGTGTGGCAGTGGTGGAGAGTGGTGTGTGACAGTGGTGGAGAGTAATGTGTGACAGTGATGGAGAGTGGTGTGTGACAGTGATGGAGAGTATGTGTGACAGTGGTGGAGAGGGTGTGTGACAGTGGTTGAGAGTGGTGTGTGACGGTGGTGGAGAGTGTATATGTGCAGTGTTGGAGAGTGGTGTGTGGCAGTGGTGGAGAGTGGTGTGTGACAGTGGTGGAGAGTGGTGTGTGAGAGTGTGGAGAGTGGTGTGTGGCAGTGGTGGAGAGTGGTGTGTGACAGTGGTGGAGAGTGGTGTGTGACAGTGGTGGAGAGTGGTGTGTGACAGTGGTGGAGAGTGTTGTGTGGCAGTGGTGGAGAGTGGTGTGTGGCAGTGGTGGAGAGTGGTGTGTGGCAGTGGTGGAGAGTGGTGTGTGACAGGGGTGGAGAGTGGTGTGTGGCAGTGGTGGAGAGTGTGTGTGACAGTGGTGGAGAGTGGTGTGTGGCAGTGGTGGAGAGTGGTGTGTGACAGTGGTGGAGAGTGGTGTGTGACAGTGGTGGAGAGTGGTGTGTGACAGTGGTGGAGAGTGGTGTGTGACAGTGGTGGAGAGTGGTGTGTGACAGTGGTGGAGAGTGTGTGTGGCAGTGGTGGAGAGTGGTGTGTGACAGGGGTGGAGAGTGGTGTGTGGCAGTGGTGGAGAGTGGTGTGTGACAGTGGTGGAGAGTGGTGTGTGGCAGTGGTGGAGAGTGGTGTGTGACAGTGGTGGAGAGTGGTGTGTGACAGTGGTGGAGAGTGGTGTGTGACAGTGGTGGAGAGTGGTGTGTGACAGTGGTGGAGAGTGGTGTGTGACAGTGGTGGAGAGTGGTGTGTGACAGTGGTGGAGAGTGGTGTGTGGCAGTGGTGGAGAGTGGTGTGTGACAGTGTTGGAGAATGGTTAGGGGCAGTGGTGGAAATGGTGTGTGACAGTGGTGGAGAGTGGTGAGGGGCAGTGTTGGAGAGTGGTTTGTGACAGTGGTGGAGAGTGGTGAGTGACAGTGGTGGAGAGTGATGTGTGAGTGGTGGAGAGTGGTGTGTGGCAGTGGTGGAGAGTTGTGTGTGACAGTGGTGGAGAGTGGAGTGTGGCAGTGGTGGAGAGTGGTGTGTGGCATTGGTGGAGTGGTGTGTGACAGTGGTGGAGAGTGGAGTGTGGCAGTGGTGGAGAGTGGTGTGTGAAAGTGGTGGAGAGTGTTGAGGGGCAGTGGTGGAGAGTGGTGTGTGACAGTGGTGGAGAGTGGTGTTTGACTGTGGTGGAGAGTGGTGAGTGGAAGTGGTGGAGAGTGGTGTGTGGCAGTGTGGGAGTGGTGTGTGACAGTGGTGGAGATTGGTGTGTGGAAGTGGTGGAGAGTGGTGTTTGACTGTAGTGGAGAGTGGTGATTGGAAGTGGTGGAGAGTGGTGTGTGACAGTGGTGGAGAGTGGTGAGTGGCAGTGGTGGAGAGTGGTGTGTGACAGTGGTGGAAAGTGTGAGTGGCAGTGGTGGAGAGTGGTGAGTGGCAGTGGTGGAGAGTGGTGTGCGAGTGGTGGAGAGTGGTGTGTGGCAGTGGTGGAGAGTGATGTGTGATTGGGAGAGTTGTGAGGGGCAGTGGTGTAGAGTGGTGAGTGGCAGTTGTGGAGAGTGGTGTGTGACAGTGGTGTAGATTGGTGTGTGGCAGTGGTGGAGAGTGGTGAGGGGCAGTGGTGGAGAATGGTGTGTGGCAGTGGTGGAGAGTGGTGAGGGGCAGTGGTGGAGAGTGGTTTGTGACAGTGGTGGAGATTGGTGAGTGACAGTGGTGGAGAGTGATGTGTGAGTGGTGGAGAGTGGTGTGTGGCAGTGGTGGAGAGTGGTGTGTGACAATGGTGGAGAGTGGTGTGTGACACTGGTGGAGAGTGGAGTGTGGCAGTGGTGGAGAGTGGTGTGTGGCAGTGGTGGAGAGTGGTGTGTGGCATTGGTGGAGTGGTGTGTGACAGTGGCGGAGAGTGGAGTGTGGCAGTGGTGGAGAGTGTTGAGGGGCAGTGGTGGAGAGTGGTGTGTGACAGTGGTGGAGAGTGGTGTTTGACTGTGGTGGAGAGTGGTGAGTGGAAGTGGTGGAGAGTGGTGTGTGGCAGTGGTGGAGAGTGGTGTGTGACAGTGGTGGAGAGTGGTGTGTGACAGTGGTGGAGAGTGGTGTGTGGCAGTGGGGGAGAGTGGTGTGTGACAGTGGTGGAGAGTGGTGTGTGACAGTGGTGAAGAGTGGTGTGTGACAGTGGTGGAGAGTGGTGTGTGACAGTTGTGGAGAGTGGTGTGTGACAGTGGTGGAGAGTGGTGTGTGACAGTGGTGGAGAGTGGTGTGTGACAGTGATGGAGAGTTGTGTGTAGTAGTGGTGGAGAGTGCGGAGGGGCAGTGGTGTATATTGGTGTGTGGCAGTGGTGGAGAGTGGTGTGTGGCAGTGGTGGAGAGTGGTGAGGGGCAGTGGTGGAGAGTGGAGTGTGGCAGTGGTGGAGAGTGGTGTGTGACAGTGATGGAGAGTGGTGTGTGACAGTGGTCGAGAGTGTGTGTAACAGTGGTGGAGAGTGGTGTGTGGCAGTGGTGGAGAGTGTGTGTGACAGTGGTGGAGAGTAATGTGTGACAGTGATGGAGAGTGGTGTGACAGTGATGGAGAGTAGTGTGTGACAGTGGTGGAGAGTGGTGTGTGACAGTGGTGGAGAGTGGTGTGTGACGGTGGTGGAGAGTGTATAGTGGCAGTGTTGGAGAGTGGTGTGTGGCAGTGGTGGAGAGTGGTGTGTGACAGTGGTGGAGAGTGGTGTGTGAGAGTGGTGGAGAGTGGTGTGTGGCAGTGGTGGAGAGTGGTGTGTGACAGTGGTGGAGAGTGGTGTGTGACAGTGGTGGAGAGTGGTGTGTGACAGTGGTGGAGAGTGTTGTGTGGCAGTGGTGGAGAGTGGTGTGTGGCAGTGGTGGAGAGTGGTGTGTGGCAGTGGTGGAGAGTGGTGTGTGACAGGGGTGGAGAGTGGTGTGTGGCAGTGGTGGAGAGTGGTGTTGACAGTGGTGGAGAGTGGTGTGTGGCAGTGGTGGAGAGTGGTGTGTGACAGTGGTGGAGAGTGGTGTGTGACAGTGGTGGAGAGTGGTGTGTGACAGTGGTGGAGAGTGGTGTGTGACAGTGGTGGAGAGTGGTGTGTGACAGTGGTGGAGAGTGGTGTGTGGCAGTGGTGGAGAGTGGTGTGTGACAGGGGTGGAGAGTGGTGTGTGGCAGTGGTGGAGAGTGGTGTGTGACAGTGGTGGAGAGTGGTGTTGGCAGTGGTGGAGAGTGGTGTGTGACAGTGGTGGAGAGTGGTGTGTGACAGTGGTGGAGAGTGGTGTGTGACAGTGGTGGAGAGTGGTGTGTGACAGTGGTGGAGAGTGGTGTGTGACAGTGGTGGAGAGTGGTGTGTGACAGTGGTGGAGAGTGGTGTGTGGCAGTGGTGGAGAGTGGTGTGTGACAGTGTTGGAGAATGGTTAGGGCAGTGGTGGAGAGTGGTGTGTGACAGTGGTGGAGAGTGGTGAGGGCAGTGTTGGAGAGTGGTTTGTGACAGTGGTGGAGAGTGGTGAGTGACAGTGGTGGAGAGTGATGTGTGAGTGGTGGAGAGTGTGTGTGGCAGTGGTGGAGAGTGGTGTGTGACAGTGGTGGAGAGTGGAGTGTGGCAGTGGTGGAGAGTGGTGTGTGGCATTGGTGGAGTGGTGTGTGACAGTGGTGGAGAGTGGAGTGTGGCAGTGGTGGAGAGTGGTGTGTGAAAGTGGTGGAGAGTGTTGAGGGGCAGTGGTGGAGAGTGGTGTGTGACAGTGGTGGAGAGTGGTGTTTGACTGTGGTGGAGAGTGGTGAGTGGAAGTGGTGGAGAGTGGTGTGTGGCAGTGGTGGAGAGTGGTGTGTGACAGTGGTGGAGATTGGTGTGTGGAAGTGGTGGAGAGTGGTGTTTGACTGTAGTGGAGAGTGGTGATTGGAAGTGGTGGAGAGTGGTGTGACAGTGGTGGAGAGTGGTGAGTGGCAGTGGTGGAGAGTGGTGTGTGACAGTGGTGGAAAGTGGTGAGTGGCAGTGGTGGAGAGTGGTGAGTGGCAGTGGTGGAGAGTGGTGTGCGAGTGTGGAGAGTGGTGTGTGGCAGTGGTGGAGAGTGATGTGTGATTGGGGGAGTTGTGAGGGGCAGTGGTGTAGAGTGGTGAGTGGCAGTTGTGGAGAGTGGTGTGTGACAGTGGTGTAGATTGGTGTGTGGCAGTGGTGGAGAGTGGTGAGGGGCAGTGGTGGAGAATGGTGTGTGGCAGTGGTGGAGAGTGGTGAGGGGCAGTGGTGGAGAGTGGTTTGTGACAGTGGTGGAGATTGGTGAGTGACAGTGGTGAGAGTGATGTGTGAGTGGTGGAGAGTGGTGTGTGGCAGTGGTGGAGAGTGGTGTGTGACAATGGTGGAGAGTGGTGTGTGACACTGGTGGAGAGTGGAGTGTGGCAGTGGTGGAGAGTGGTGTGTGGCAGTGGTGGAGAGTGGTGTGTGGCATTGGTGGAGTGGTGTGTGACAGTGGCGGAGAGTGGAGTGTGGCAGTGGTGGAGAGTGTTGAGGGGCAGTGGTGGAGAGTGGTGTGTGACAGTGGTGGAGAGTGGTGTTTGACTGTGGTGGAGAGTGGTGAGTGGAAGTGGTGAGAGTGGTGTGTGGCAGTGGTGGAGAGTGGTGTGTGACAGTGGTGGAGAGTGGTGTGTGACAGTGGTGGAGAGTGGTGTGTGGCAGTGGTGGAGGTGGGTGTGACAGTGGTGGAGAGTGGTGTGTGACAGTGGTGAAGAGTGGTGTGTGACAGTGGTGGAGAGTGGTGTGTGACAGTTTGGAGAGTGGTGTGTGACAGTGGTGGAGAGTGTGTGTGACAGTGGTGGAGAGTGGTGTGTGACAGTGATGGAGAGTTGTGTGTAGTAGTGGTGGAGAGTGCGGAGGGGCAGTGGTGTATATTGGTGTGTGGCAGTGGTGGAGAGTGGTGTGTGGCAGTGGTGGAGAGTGGTGAGGGGCAGTGGTGGAGAGTGGAGAGGGAGGGGCATTGGTGGAGAATGGTGAGGGGCAGTGGTGGAGAGTGGTAAAGGGCAGTGGAGGAGAGCGGTGGGAGGCAGTGGAGGAGAGTGGTGTATGACAGTGGTGGAGAGTGGTGTGTGACAGTGGTGAAGAGTGGTGTGTGACAGTGGTGGAGAGTGGTGTGTGACAGTTGTGGAGAGTGGTGTGTGACAGTGGTGGAGAGTGGTGTGTGACAGTGGTGGAGAGTGGTGTGTGACAGTGATGGAGAGTTTGTGTGTAGTAGTGGTGGAGAGTGGTGTGTGACAGTGGTGGAGAGTGGTGTTTGACTGTGGTGGAGAGTGGTGAGTGGAAGTGGTGGAGAGTGGTGTGTGGCAGTGGTGGAGATGTGTGTGACAGTGGTGGAGATTGGTGTGTGGAAGTGGTGGAGAGTGGTGTTTGACTGTAGTGGAGAGTGGTGATTGGAAGTGTGGAGAGTGGTGTGTGACAGTGGTGGAGAGTGGTGAGTGGCAGTGGTGGAGAGTGGTGTGTGACAGTGGTGAAAGTGGTGAGTGGCAGTGGTGGAGAGTGGTGAGTGGCAGTGGTGGAGAGTGGTGTGCGAGTGGTGGAGAGTGGTGTGTGGCAGTGGTGGAGAGTGATGTGTGATTGGGGGAGAGTTGTGAGGGGCAGTGGTGTAGAGTGGTGAGTGGCAGTTGTGGAGAGTGGTGTGTGACAGTGGTGTAGATTGGTGTGTGGCAGTGGTGGAGAGTGGTGAGGGGCAGTGGTGGAGAATGGTGTGTGGCAGTGGTGGAGAGTGGTGAGGGGCAGTGGTGGAGAGTGGTTTGTGACAGTGGTGGAGATTGGTTAGTGACAGTGGTGGAGAGTGATGTGTGAGTGGTGGAGAGTGGTGTGTGGCAGTGGTGGAGAGTGGTGTGTGACAATGGTGGAGAGTGGTGTGTGACACTGGTGGAGAGTGGAGTGTGGCAGTGGTGGAGAGTGGTGTGTGGCAGTGGTGGAGAGTGGTGTGTGGCATTGGTGGAGTGGTGTGTGACAGTGGCGGAGAGTGGAGTGTGGCAGTGGTGGAGAGTGTTGAGGGGCAGTGGTGGAGAGTGGTGTTGACAGTGGTGGAGAGTGGTGTTTGACTGTGGTGGAGAGTGGTGAGTGGAAATGTGGAGAGTGGTGTGTGGCAGTGGTGGAGAGTGGTGTGTGACAGTGGTGGAGAGTGGTGTGTGACAGTGGTGGAGAGTGTGGTGTGCAGTGGTGGAGAGTGGTGTGTGACAGTGGTGGAGAGTGGTGTGTGACAGTGGTGAAGAGTGGTGTGTGACAGTGGTGGAGAGTGTGTGTGACAGTTGTGGAGAGTGGTGTGTGACAGTGGTGGAGAGTGGTGTGTGACAGTGGTGGAGAGTGGTGTGTGACAGTGATGGAGAGTTGTTGTAGTAGTGTGTGGAGAGTGCGGAGGGGCAGTGGTGTATATTGGTGTGTGGCAGTGGTGGAGAGTGGTGTGTGGCAGTGGTGGAGAGTGGTGAGGGGCAGTGGTGGAGAGTGGAGAGGGAGGGGCATTGGTGGAGAATGGTGAGGGGCAGTGGTGGAGAGTGGTAAAGGGCAGTGGAGGAGAGCGGTGGGAGGCAGTGGAGGAGAGTGGTGTATGACAGTGGTGGAGAGTGGGTGTGACAGTGGTGAAGAGTGGTGTGTGACAGTGGTGGAGAGTGGTGTGTGACAGTTTGGAGAGTGGTGTGTGACAGTGGTGGAGAGTGGTGTGTGACAGTGGTGGAGAGTGGTGTGTGACAGTGATGGAGAGTTGTGTGTAGTAGTGGTGGTGAGTGCGGAGGGGCAGTGGTGTAGATTGGTGTGTGGCAGTGGTGGAGAGTGGTGTGTGCAGTGGTGGAGAGTGGTGAGGGGCAGTGGTGGAGAATGGTGTGTGGCAGTGGTGGAGAGTGGTGAGGGGCAGTGGTGGAGAGTGGTGTGTGGCAGTGTTGGAGAGTGGTGTGTGTGACAGTGTGGAGAGTGGTGTGTGACAGTGGTGGAGAGTGGTGAGGGGCAGTGGTGGAGAGTGGTGTGTGACAGTGGTAAAGAGTAATGTGTGGCAGTGGTGGAGAGTGGTGTGTGACAGTGGTGGAGAGTGGTGAGGGGCAGTGGTGGAGAGTGGTGAGGGGCAGTCGTGGAGAGTGGAGTGTGGCAGTGGTGGAGCGTGGTGTGTGGCAGTGGTGGAGAGTGCGGAGGGGCAGTGGTAGAGAGTGGTGTGTGACAGTGGTGGAAAGTGGTGAGTGGCAGTGGTGGAGAGTGGTGAGGGACAGTGGTGGAGAGTGGTGTGCGAGTGGTGGAGAGTGGAGTGTGACAGTGGTGGAGAGTGGTTGTGGCAGTGGTGGAGAGTGGTGTGTGACAGTGGTGGAGAGTGGTGTGTGACAGTGGTGGAGAGTGGTGTGTGACAGTGGTGGAGAGTGGTGTGTGACAGAGGTGGAGAGTGGTGTGTGACAGTGGTGGTGAGTGGTGTGTGACAGTGGTGGAGAGTGGTGTGTGACAGTGATGGAGAGTGGTGTGACAGTGGTGGAGAGTGGTGTGTGACAGTGGTGGGAGTGGTGTGTGGCAGTGGTGGAGAGTGGTGTGTGACAGTGGTGGAGAGTGGTGTGTGACAGTGGTGGAGAGTGGTGTGTGACAGTGGTGGAGAGTGGTGTGTGGCAGTGGTGGAGAGTGGTGTGTGGCAGTGGTGAGAGTGGTGTGTGACAGTGGTGGAGAGTGGTGTGTGACAGTGTGGAAAGTGGTGTGTGACAGTGGTGGAGAGTGGTGTGAGACAGTGGTGGAGAGTGGTGTGTGGCAGTGGTGGAGAGTGGTGTGTGGCAGTGATGGAGAGTTGTGTGTAGTAGTGGTGGAGAGTGCGGAGGGGCAGTGGTGTAGATTGGTGTGTGGCAGTGTGGAGAGTGGTGTGTGGTAGTGGTGGAGAGTGGTGAGGGGCAGTGGTGGAGAATGGTGTGTGGCAGTGGTGGAGAGTGGTGTGTGGCAGTGGTGGAGAGTGGTGAGGGGCAGTGGTGGAGAGTGGTGTGTGACAGTGGTGGAAAATGGTGAGTGGCAGTGGTGGAGAGTGGTGAGGGACAGTGGTGGAGAGTGGTGTGCGAGTGGTGGAGAGTGGAGTGTGGCAGTGGTGGAGAGTGGTGTGTGGCAGTGGTGGAGAGTGGTGAGTGGCAGTGATGGAGAGTGATGCGTTAGTGGTGGAGAGTGGTGAGTGGCAGTTGTGGAGAGTGGTGAGGGGCAGTTGTGGAGAGTGGTGAGGGGCAGTGGTGGAGAGTGGTGGGTGAGTGGTGGAGAGTGGTGTGTGGCAGTGGTGGAGGGTTATGTGTGATTGTCGGAGAGTGGTGAGGGGCAGTGGTGTAGAGTGGTGAGTGGCAGTTGTGGAGAGTGGTGTGTGACAGTGGTGGAGAGTGGTGTGTGACTGTGGTGGAGAGTGGTGTGTGACAGTGGTGGAGAGTGGTGTGTAACTGTGGTGGAGAGTGGTGTGTGGCAGTGGTGGAGAGTGGTGTTGCAGTGATGGCGAGTGGTGTGTGGCAGTGGTGGAGAGTGGTGTGTGACAGTGGTGGAGAGTGTGTGTGACTGTGGTGGAGAGTGGTGTGTGACAGTGGTGGGGAGCGGTGTGTGGCAGTGGTGGAGAGTGGTGTGTAACTGTGGTGGAGAGTGGTGTGTGGCAGTGGTGGAGAGTGGTGTGTTGCAGTGATGGCGAGTGGTGTGTGGCAGTGGTGGAGAGTGGTGTGTGACAGTGGTGGAGAGTGTGTGTGGCAGTGGTGGAGAGTGGTGTTTGACAGTGGTGGAGAGTGGTGTGTTGCAGTGGATGAGTGGTGTGTGGCAGTGGTGGAGAGTGGTGTGTGGCAGTGGTGGAGATGGTGTGTGAGTGGTGGAGAGTGGTGTGTCTCAGTTGTGGAGAGTGGTGTGTGGCAGTGGTGGAGAGTGGTGTGAGGCAGTGGTGGAGAGTGCGAGGGGCAGTGGTGGAGAGTGGAGAGGGAGGGGCAGTGGTGGAGAATGGTGAGGGCAGTGGTGGAGAGTGGTAAAGGGCAGTGGAGGAGAGCGGTGGGAGGCAGTGGTGGAGAGTGGTGTATGACAGTGGTGGAGAGTGGTGTGTGACAGTGGTGAAGAGTGGTGTGTGACAGTGGTGGAGAGTGGTGTGTGACAGTGGTGGAGAGTGGTGTGTGACAGTGGTGGAGAGTGGTGTGTGACAGTGGTGGAGAGTGGTGTGTGACAGTGATGGAGAGTTGTGTGTAGTAGTGGTGGAGAGTGCGGAGGGGCAGTGGTGTAGATTGGTGTGTGGCAGTGGTGGAGAGTGGTGTGTGACAGTGGTGGAGAGTGGTGAGGGGCAGTGGTGGAGAATGGTGTGTGGCAGTGGTGGAGAGTGGTGAGGGGTAGTGGTGGAGAGTGGTGTGTGGCAGTGGTGGAGAGTGGTGTGTGTGACAGTGGTGGAGAGTGGTGTGTGTGACAGTGGTGGAGAGTGGTGTGTGACAGTGGTGGAGAGTGGTGAGGGGCAATGGTGGAGAGTGGTGTGTGACAGTGGTAAAGAGTAATGTGTGGCAGTGGTGGAGAGTGGTGTGTGACAGTGGTGGAGAGTGGTGAGGGGCAGTGGTGGAGAGTGGTGAGGGGCAGTGGTGGAGAGTGGAGTGTGGCAGTGGTGGAGTGTGGTGTGTGGCAGTGGTGGAGAGTGCGGAGGGGCAGTGGTGGAGAATGGTGTGTGGCAGTGGCGGAGATTGGTGTGTGGTAGTGGT
Source organism: Procambarus clarkii (assembly GCF_040958095.1). Lineage (NCBI taxonomy): Eukaryota > Metazoa > Arthropoda > Malacostraca > Decapoda > Cambaridae > Procambarus > Procambarus clarkii. The sequence continues at coordinate 12,151 of NW_027189360.1, forward strand.
GGAGAGAGGTGTGTGACAGTGGTGGGAGTGGTGTTTGGCAGTGGTGGAGAGTGGTGTGTGGTAGTGGTGGAGAGTGGTTTGTGACAGTGGTGGGGAGTGGTGTGTGAGTGGTGGAGAGTGGTGTGTGGCAGTGGTGGAGAGTGGTGTGTGACAGTGGTGGAGAGTGGTGTGTGACAGTGGTGGAGAGTGGTGTGTGGCAGTGGTGGAGAGTGGTGTGTGACAGTGGTGGAGAGTGGTGTGTGACAGTGGTGGAGAGTGGTGTGTGACAGTGGTGGAGAGTGGTGTGTGGCAGTGGTGGAGAGTGGTGTGTGGCAGTGGTGGAGAGTGGTGTGTGACAGTGGTGGAGAGTGGTGTGTGACAGTGGTGGAGAGTGGTGTGTGACAGTGGTGGAGAGTGGTGTGAGACAGTGGTGGAGAGTGGTGTGTGGCAGTGGTGGAGAGTGGTGTGTGGCAGTGATGGAGAGTTGTGTGTAGTAGTGGTGGAGAGTGCGGAGGGGCAGTGGTGTAGATTGGTGTGTGGCAGTGGTGGAGAGTGGTGTGTGGTAGTGGTGGAGAGTGGTGAGGGCAGTGGTGGAGAATCGTGTGTGGCAGTGGTGGAGAGTGGTGTGGCAGTGGTGGAGAGTGGTGAGGGGCAGTGGTGGAGAGTGGTGTGTGACAGTGGTGGAAAATGGTGAGTGGCAGTGGTGGAGAGTGGTGAGGGACAGTGGTGGAGAGTGGTGTGCGAGTGGTGGAGAGTGGAGTGTGGCAGTGGTGGAGAGTGGTGTGTGGCAGTGGTGGAGAGTGGTGAGTGGCAGTGATGGAGAGTGATGCGTTAGTGGTGGAGTGGGTGAGTGGCAGTTGTGGAGAGTGGTGAGGGGCAGTTGTGGAGAGTGGTGAGGGGCAGTGGTGGAGAGTGGTGGGTGAGTGGTGGAGAGTGGTGTGTGGCAGTGGTGGAGGGTTATGTGTGATTGTCGGAGAGTGGTGAGGGGCAGTGGTGTAGAGTGGTGAGTGGCAGTTGTGGAGAGTGGTGTGTGACAGTGGTGGAGAGTGGTGTGTGACTGTGGTGGAGAGTGGTGTGTGACAGTGGTGGAGAGTGGTGTGTAACTGTGGTGGAGAGTGGTGTGTGGCAGTGGTGGAGAGTGGTGTGTTGCAGTGATGGCGAGTGGTGTGTGGCAGTGGTGGAGAGTGGTGTGTGACAGTGGTGGAGAGTGGTGTGTGACTGTGGTGGAGAGTGGTGTGTGACAGTGGTGGGGAGCGGTGTGTGGCAGTGGTGGAGAGTGGTGTGTAACTGTGGTGGAGAGTGGTGTGTGGCAGTGGTGGAGAGTGGTGTGTTGCAGTGATGGCGAGTGGTGTGTGGCAGTGGTGGAGAGTGGTGTGTGACAGTGGTGGAGAGTGGTGTGTGACAGTGGTGGAGAGTAGTGTGTGGCAGTGGTGGAGAGTGGTGTGTGGCAGTGGTGGAGAGTGGTGTTTGACAGTGGTGGAGAGTGGTGTGTTGCAGTGATGGAGAGTGGTGTGTGGCAGTGGTGGAGAGTGGTGTGTGGCAGTGGTGGAGAGTGGTGTGTGAGTGGTGGAGAGTGTGTGTCTCAGTTGTGGAGAGTGGTGTGTGGCAGTGGTGGAGAGTGGTGTGAGGCAGTGGTGGAGAGTGCGAGGGCAGTGGTGGAGAGTGGAGAGGGAGGGGCAGTGGTGGAGAATGGTGAGGGGCAGTGGTGGAGAGTGGTAAAGGGCAGTGGAGAGCGGTGGGAGGCAGTGGTGGAGAGTGGTGTATGACAGTGGTGGAGAGTGGTGTGTGACAGTGTGAAGAGTGGTGTGTGACAGTGGTGGAGAGTGGTGTGTGACAGTGGTGGAGAGTGGTGTGTGACAGTGGTGGAGAGTGTGTGACAGTGGTGGAGAGTGGTGTGTGACAGTGATGGAGAGTTTGTGTAGTAGTGGTGGAGAGTGCGGAGGGGCAGTGGTGTAGATTGGTGTGTGGCAGTGGTGGAGAGTGGTGTGTGACAGTGGTGGAGAGTGGTGAGGGGCAGTGGTGGAGAATGGTGTGTGGCAGTGGTGGAGAGTGGTGAGGGGTAGTGGTGGAGAGTGGTGTGTGGCAGTGGTAGAGTGGTGTGTGTGACAGTGGTGGAGAGTGGTGTGTGACAGTGGTGGAGAGTGGTGTGTGACAGTGGTGGAGAGTGGTGAGGGGCAATGGTGGAGAGTGGTGTGTGACAGTGGTAAAGAGTAATGTGTGGCAGTGGTGGAGAGTGGTGTGTGACAGTGGTGGAGAGTGGTGAGGGGCAGTGGTGGAGAGTGGTGAGGGGCAGTGGTGGAGAGTGGAGTGTGGCAGTGGTGGAGTGTGGTGTGTGGCAGTGGTGGAGAGTGCGGAGGGGCAGTGGTGGAGAATGGTGTGTGGCAGTGGCGGAGATTGGTGTGTGGTAGTGGTGGAGAGAGGTGTGTGACAGTGGTGGGGAGTGGTGTTTGGCAGTGGTGGAGAGTGGTGTGTGGTAGTGGTGGAGAGTGGTTTGTGACAGTGGTGGGGAGTGGTGTGTGAGTGGTGGAGAGTGGTGTGTGGCAGTGGTGGAGAGTGGTGTGTGACAGTGGTGGAGAGTGGTGTGTGAGTGGTGGAGAGTGGTGTGTGACAGTGGGGGAGAGTGGTGAGTAGCAGTGATGGAGAGAGGTGGAGAGTGGTGAGTGACAGTGGTGGAGAGTGGTGTGACAGTGGTGGAGAGTTTGTGTGGCAGTGGTGGGCAGTGGCCTCTAGCAGTGGTGGAGAGTGGTGTGTGGCAGTGGTGGATAGTGGTGAGGGGGCAGTGGTGGAGAGTGGTGTATGACAGTAGTGAAGAGTGGTGTGTGACAGTGGTGGAGAATGGTGTGTGACAGTGGTGGGGAGTGGCCTCTAGCAGTGGTAGAGAGTGGTGTGTGGCAGTGGTGGAGAGTGGTAAGGGGGCAGTGGTGGAGAGTGGTGAGGGGCAGTGGTGGAGAGTGGTGTGTGACAGTGGTGGAGAGTGGAGTGTGGCAGTGGTGGAGAGTAGTGTGTGAAAGTGGTGGAGAGTGTTGAGGGGCAGTGGTGGAGAGTGGTGTGTGTGACAGTGGTGGAGAGTGGTGTTTGACTGTGGTGGAGAGTGGTGAGTGGAAGTGGTGGGGAGTGGTGAGGGGCAGTGGTGGAGAGTGGTGTGCGAGTGGTGGAGAGTGGTGTGTGGCAGTGGTGGAGAGTGATGTGTGATTGGGGGAGAGTGGTGAGGCAGTGGTGTAGAGTGGTGAGTGGCAGTTGTGGAGAGTGGTGTGTGACAGTGGTGTAGATTGGTGTGTGGCAGTGGTGGAGAGTGGTGTGTGGCAGTGGTGGAGAGTGGTGAGGGGCAGTGGTGGAGAATGGTGTGTGGCAGTGGTGGAGAGTGGTGTGTGAAAGTGGTGGAGAGTATGAGGGGCAGTGTGGAGAGTGGTGTGTGACAGTGGTGGAGAGTGGTGTTTGACTGTGGTGGAGAGTGGTGAGTGGAAGTGGTGGAGAGTGGTGTGTGGCAGTGGTGGAGAGTGTGTGTGACAGTGGTGGAAGTGGTGTGTGGCAGTGGTGGAGAGTGGTGAGGGGCAGTGGTGGAGAGTGGTGTGTGGAAGTGGTGGAGAGTGGTGAGGGGCAGTGGTGGAGAGTGGTGAGTGGAAGTGGTGGAGAGTGGTGTGGCAGTGGTGGAGAGTGGTGTGTGACAGTGGTGGAGAGTGGTGTGTGACAGTGGTGTAGATTGGTGTGTGTCAGTGGTGGAGAGTGGTGTGTGGCAGTGGTGGAGAGTGGTGAGGGGCAGTGGTGGAGGATTTTGTGTGAGTGGTGGAGAGTGGTGAGGGGCAGTGGTGGAGAGTGGTGTGTGGCAGTGGTGGAGAGTGGTGTGTGACAGTGGTGGAGAGTGGTGTGTGGCAGTGGTGGAGAGTGGTGTGTGGCAGTGGGGGAGAGTTGTGTGTGGCAGTGGTCGAGAGTGGTGTGTGGCAGTGGTGGAGAGTAGTGTGTGGCAGTGGTGGAGAGTGGTGTGCGAGTGGTGGAGAGTGGTGTGTGGCAGTGGTGGAGAGTGGTGTGTGGCAGTGGTGGAGAGTGGTGAGAGGCAGTGGTGGAGAGTGGTGAGGGGCAGTGGTGGAGAATTGTGTGTGGCAGTGGTGGAGAGTGGTGAGGGGCAGTGTTGGAGAGTGGTGTGTGGCAGTGGTGGAGAGTGGTGAGTGGCAGTGGTGGAGAGTGGTGTGCGAGTGGTGGAGAGTGGTGTATGGCAGTGGTGGAGAGTGGTGTGTTGCAGTGATGGAGAGTGGTGTGTGGCAGTGATGGAGAGTGGTGTGTGGCAGTGATGGAGAGTGGTGTGTGACAGTGGTGGAGAGTGGTGTGTGACAGTGGTGGCGAGTAGTGTGTGGCAGTGGTGGAGAGTGGTGTGTGGCAGTAGTGGAGAGTGGTGTTTGACAGTGGTGGAGAGTGGTGTGTTGCAGTGATGGAGAGTGGTGTGTGGCAGTGGTGGAGAGTGGTGTGTGGCAGTGGTGGAGAGTAGTGTGTGAGTGGTGGAGAGTGGTGTGTCTCAGTGGTGGAGAGTGGTGTGTGGCAGTGGTGGAGAGTAGTGTGAGGCAGTGGTGGAGAGTGCGAGGGGCAGTGGTGGAGAGTGGTGAGGGAGGGGCAGTGGTGGAGAATGGTGAGGGGCAGTAGTGGAGAGTGGTAAAGGGCAGGGGAGGAGAGCGGTGGGAGGCAGTGGTGGAGAGTGGTGTGTGACAGTGGTGGAGTGTGGTGTGTGACAGTGGTGAAGAGTGGTGTGTGACAGTGGTGGAGAGTGGTGTGTGACAGTGGTGGAGAGTGGTGTGTGACAGTGGTGGAGAGTGGTGTGTGACAGTGGTGGAGAGTGGGGTGTGACAGTGATGGAGAGTTGTGTGTGTAGTGGTGGAGAGTGCGGAGGGGCAGTGGTGTAGATTGGTGTGTGGCAGTGGTGGAGAGTGGTGTGTGGCAGTGGTGGAGAGTGGTGAGGGGCAGTGGTGGAGAATGGTGTGTGGCAGTGGTGGAGAGTGGTGAGGGGCAGTGGTGGAGAGTGTGTGTGTGCCAGTGGTGGAGAGTGGTGTGTGACAGTGGTGGAGAGTGGTGTGTGTCAGTGGTGGAGAGTGGTGAGGGGCAGTGGTGGAGAGTGGTGTGTGACAGTGGTAAAGAGTAATGTGTGGCAGTGGTGGAGAGTGTGTGACAGTGGTGGAGAGTGGTGAGGGGCAGTGGTGGAGAGTGGTGAGGGGCAGTGGTGGAGAGTGGAGTGTGGCAGTGGTGGAGCGTGGTGTTTGGCAGTGGTGGAGAGTGCGGAGGGGCAGTGGTGGAGAGTAGTGAGGGGCTGTGGTGGAGAGTGGAGTATGGCAGTGGTGGAGAGTGGTGTGTGACAGTGGTGGAGATTGGTGTGTGGTAGTGGTGGAGAGTGGTGTGTGGCATTGGTGGGAGTGGTGTTTGGCAGTGGTGGAGAGTGGTGTGTGGTAGTGGTGGAGAGTGGTGAGTTGCAGTGATGGAGAGAGGTGGAGAGTGGTGAGTGACAGTGGTGGAGAGTGGTGTGACAGTGGTGGAGAGTTGTGTGTGGCAGTGGTGGGGAGTGGCCTCTAGCAGTGGTGGAGAGTGGTGTGTGGCAGTGGTGGAGAGTGGTGACGGGGCAGTGGTGGAGAGTGGTGTGTGACAGTGGTGGAGAGTGGTGTGTGACAGTGGTGGAGAATGGTGTGTGGCAGTGGTGGGGAGTGGCCTCTAGCAGTGGTAGAAGTATTGTGTGGCAGTGGTGGAGAGTGGTAAGGGGGCAGTGGTGGAGAGTGGTGTGTGACAGTGGTGGAGAGTGGTGTGTGGCAGTGGTGGAGATTGGTGTGTGACAGCGGTGGAGAGTGTGTGTGACAGTGGTGGAGAGTGGTGTGTGACAGTGGTGGAGAGTGTGTGTGACAGTGGTGGAGATGGTGTGTGACAGTGGTGGAGAGTGGTGTGTGGCAGTGGTGGAGAGTGGTGTGTGACAGTGGTGGAGTGGTGTGTGACAGTGGTGGAGAGTGGTGTGTGGCAGTGGTGGAGCGTGGTGTGTGACAGTGGTGGGAGTGGTGTGTGACAGTGGTGGAGAGTGGTGTGTGATAGTGGTGGAGAGTGGTGTGTGGCAGTGGTGGAGAGTGGTGTGTGACAGTGGTGGAGAGTGGTGTGTGACAGTGGTGGAGAGTGTGTGTGACAGTGGAGGAGAGTGGTGTGTGGCAGTGGTGGAGAGTGGTGTGTGACAGTGGTGGAGAGTGGTGTGTGACAGTGGTGGAGAGTGGTGTGTGGCAGTGGTGGAGCGTGGTGTGTGACAGTGGTGGAGCGTGGTGTGTGACAGTGGTGGAGTGGTGTGTGGCAGTGGTGGAGAGTGTGTGTGACAGTGGTGGAGAGTGGTGTGTGACAGTGGTGGAGAGTGGTGTGTGACAGTGGTGGAGAGTGGTGTGTAGCAGTGGTGGAGCGTAGTGTGTGACAGTGGTGGAGAGTGGTGTGTGACAGTGGTGGAGAGTGGTGTGTGACAGTGGTGGAGAGTGGTGTGTGGCAGTGGTGGAGAGTGGTGAGGGCAGTGGTGGAGAGTGGTGTGTGGAAGTGGTGGAGAGTGGTGAGGGGCAGTGGTGGAGAGTGGTGAGTGGAAGTGGTGGAGAGTGGTGTGTGGCAGTGGTGGAGAGTGGTGTGTGACAGTGGTGGAGAGTGGTGTGTGACGTGGTGTAGATTGGTGTGTGTCAGTGGTGGAGAGTGGTGTGTGGCAGTGGTGGAGAGTGGTGAGGGGCAGTGGTGGAGAATTGTGTGTGGCAGTGGTAGAGAGTGGTGAGGGGCAGTGGTGGAGAGTGGTGAGTGGCAGTGGTGGAGAGTGGTGTGTGACAGTGGTGGAGAGTGGTGTGTGGCAGTGGTGGAGAGTGGTGTGTGGCAGTGGGGAGAGTTGTGTGTGGCAGTGGTGGAGAGTGGTGTGTGGCAGTGGTGGAGAGTAGTGTGGCAGTGGTGGAGAGTGGTGTGCGAGTGGTGGAGAGTGGTGTGTGGCAGTGGTGGAGAGTGGTGTGTGGCAGTGGTGGAGAGTGGTAGTGGCAGTGGTGGAGAGTGGTGAGGGGTGGTGGAGAATTGTGTGTGGCAGTGGTGGAGAGTGGTGAGGGCAGTGTTGGAGAGTGGTGTGTGGCAGTGGTGGAGAGTGGTGAGTGGCAGTGGTGGAGAGTGGTGTGCGAGTGGTGGAGAGTGGTGTGTGGCAGTGGTGGAGAGTGGTGTGTGGCAGTAGTGGAGAGTGTTGAGTAACAGTGGTGGAGAGTGGTGAGTGGCAGTGGTGGAGAGTGGTGTGTGGCAGTGGTGGAGAGTGGTGAGGGCAGTGGTGGAGAGTGGTGTGCGAGTGGTGAAGAGTGGTGTGTGGCAGTGGTGGAGAGTGGTGTGTGGCAGTGGTGGAGAGTGGTGAGTGGCAGTGGTGGAGAGTGATGTGTTAGTGGTGGAGAGTGGTGAGTGGCAGTTGTGGAGAGTGGTGAGGGCAGTTTTGGAGAGTGGTGAGGGGCAGTGGTGGAGAGTGGTGGGTGAGTGGTGGAGAGTGGTGTGTGGCAGTGGTGGAGAGTGATGTGTGATTGGCGGAGAGTGGTGAGGGCAGTGGTGTAGAGTGGTGAGTGGCAGTTGTGGAGAGTGGTGTGTGACAGTGGTGGAGAGTGGTGTGTGACTGTGGTGGAGAGTGGTGTGTGACAGTGGTGGGGAGCGGTGTGTGGCAGTGGTGGAGAGTGGTGTGTAACTGTGGTGAGAGTGGTGTGTGGCAGTGGTGGAGAGTGGTGTGTTGCAGTGATGGAGAGTGGTGTGTGGCAGTGGTGAGAGTGGTGTGTGACAGTGGTGGAGAGTGGTGTGTGACAGTGGTGGCGAGTAGTGTGTGGCAGTGGTGGAGAGTGGTGTGTGGCAGTAGTGGAGAGTGGTGTTTGACAGTGGTGGAGAGTGGTGTGTTGCAGTGATGGAGAGTGGTGTGTGGCAGTGGTGGAGAGTGTGTGGCAGTGATGGAGAGTGGTGTGTGAGTGGTGGAGAGTGGTGTGTCTCAGTGGTGGAGAGTGGTGTGTGGCAGTGGTGAGAGTGGTGTGAGGCAGTGGTGGAGAGTGCGAGGGGCAGTGGTGAGAGTGGTGAGGGAGGGGCAGTGGTGGAGAATGGTGAGGGGCAGTAGTGGAGAGTGGTAAAGGGCAGGGGAGGAGAGCGGTGGGAGGCAGTGGTGGAGAGTGGTGTGTGACAGTGGTGGAGTGTGGTGTGTGACAGTGGTGAAGAGTGGTGTGTGACAGTGGTGGAGAGTGGTGTGTGACAGTGGTGGAGAGTGGTGTGTGACAGTGGTGGAGAGTGGTGTGTGACAGTGGTGGAGAGTGGGGTGTGACAGTGATGGAGAGTTGTGTGTGGTAGTGGTGGAGAGTGCGGAGGGGCAGTGGTGTAGATTGGTTGTGGCAGTGGTGGAGAGTGGTGTGTGGCAGTGGTGGAGAGTGGTGAGGGGCAGTGGTGGAGAATGGTGTGTGGCAGTGGTGAAGAGTGGTGAGGGGCAGTGGTGGAGAGTGGTGTGTGCCAGTGGTGGAGAGTGGTGTGTGACAGTGGTGGAGAGTGGTGTGTGACAGTGGTGGAGAGTGGTGAGGGCAGTGGTGGAGAGTGGTGTGTGACAGTGGTAAAGAGTAATGTGTGGCAGTGGTGGAGAGTGGTGTGTGACAGTGGTGGAGAGTGGTGAGGGGCAGTGGTGGAGAGTGGTGAGGGGCAGTGGTGGAGAGTGGAGTGTGGCAGTGGTGGAGCGTGGTGTTTGGCAGTGGTGGAGAGTGCGGAGGGGCAGTGGTGGAGAGTAGTGAGGGGCTGTGGTGGAGAGTGGAGTATGGCAGTGGTGGAGAGTGGTGTGTGACAGTGGTGGAGATTGGTGTGTGGTAGTGGTGGAGAGTGGTGTGTGGCATTGGTGGGGAGTGGTGTTTGGCAGTGGTGGAGATGGTGTGTGGTAGTGGTGGAGAGTGGTGAGTAGCAGTGATGGAGAGAGGTGGAGAGTGGTGAGTGACAGTGGTGGAGAGTGGTGTGACAGTGGTGGAGAGTTTGTGTGTGGCAGTGGTGGGGAGTGGCCTCTAGCAGTGGTGGAGAGTGGTGTGTGGCAGTGGTGGAGAGTGGTGACGGGGCAGTGGTGGAGAGTGGTGTGTGACAGTGGTGGAGAGTGGTGTGTGACAGTGGTGGAGATGGTGTGTGGCAGTGGTGGGGAGTGGCCTCTAGCAGTGGTAGAGAGTATTGTGTGGCAGTGGTGGAGTGGTAAGGGGGCAGTGGTGGAGAGTGGTGTGTGACAGTGGTGGAGAGTGGTGTGTGGCAGTGGTGGAGAGTGGTGTGTGACAGCGGTGGAGAGTGGTGTGTGACAGTGGTGGAGAGTGGTGTGTGACAGTGGTGGAGAGTGGTGTGTGACAGTGGTGGAGAGTGGTGTGTGACAGTGGTGGAGAGTGGTGTGTGGCAGTGGTGGAGAGTGGTGTGTGACAGTGGTGGAGAGTGGTGTGTGACAGAGGTGGAGAGTGGTGTGTGGCAGTGGTGGAGCGTGGTGTGTGACAGTGGTGGAGAGTGGTGTGTGACAGTGGTGGAGAGTGGTGTGTGATAGTGGTGGAGAGTGGTGTGTGGCAGTGGTGAGAGTGGTGTGTGACAGTGGTGGAGAGTGGTGTGTGACAGTGGTGGAGAGTGGTGTGTGACAGTGGTGGAGAGTGGTGTGTGGCAGTGGTGGAGAGTGGTGTGTGACAGTGGTGGAGAGTGTGTGTGACAGTGGTGGAGAGTGGTGTGACAGTGGTGGAGAGTGGTGTGTGACAGTGGTGGAGAGTGGTGTGTGACAGTGGTGGAGAGTGGTGTGTGATAGTGGTGGAGAGTGGTGTGTGACAGTGGTGGAGAGTGGTGTGTGGCAGTGGTGGAGAGTGGTGTGTGACAGTGGTGGAGAGTGGTGTGTGACAGTGGTGGAGAGTGGTGTGTGACAGTGGTGGAGAGTGGTGTGACAGTGGTGGAGAGTGGTGTGACAGTGGTGGAGAGTGGTGTGTGACAGTGGTGGAGAGTGGTGTGTGACAGTGGTGGAGCGTGCTGTGTGACAGTGGTGGAGAGTGGTGTGTGGCAGTGGTGGAGAGTGGTGTGTGACAGTGGTGGAGAGTGGTGTGTGACAGTGGTGGAGAGTGGTGTGTGACAGTGGTGGAGAGTGGTGTGTGACAGTGGTGAAGAGTGGTGTGTGACAGTGGTGGAGAGTATTGTGTGACAGTGGTGGGAGTGGTGTGTGACAGTGGTGGAGAGTGGTGTGTGACAGTGGTGGAAAGAGGTGTGTGACAGTGGTGGAGAGAGGTGTGTGCCAGTGGTGGAGAGAGGTGTGTGACAGTGGTGGAGAGTGGTGAGTGGCAGTTGTGGAGAGTGGTGTGTGACAGTGGTGGAGAGAGGTGTGTGACAGTGGTGGAGAGAGGTGTGTGCCAGTGGTGGAGAGATGTGTGTGACAGTGGTGGAGAGTGGTGTGTGACAGTGGTGGAGAGTGAAGAGGGCAGTGGTTGAGAGGTGTAAGGGGCAGTGATGGAGAGTGGTGAGGGGCAGTGGTGGAGAGTGGAGTATGACAGTGGTGGAGAGTGGTGTGTTGCAGTGGTGAAGAGTGGTGTGTGACAGTGTTGGAGAGTGGTGTGTGACAGTGGTGGAGAGTGGTGTGTGAGTGGTGAGAGTGGTGTGTGACAGTGGTGGAGAGTGGTCTTTGAGTGGTGGAGAGTGGTGTGTGGCAATGGTGGAGAGTGGTGTGGACAGTGTTGGAGATTGGTGAGAGGCAGTGGTGGAGAGTGGTGAGGGGCAGTGGTAGGGAGTGGTGTGTGGTAGTGGTGGAGAGTGGAGTGTAGCAGTGGTGGAGAATGGTGTGTGACAGTGGTGGAGAGTGGTGTGTGGCAGTGGTGGAGAGTGGTGTGTGGCAGTGGTGGAGAGTGGTGTGTGACAGTGGTGGAGAGTGGTCTGTGAGTGGTAGAGAGTGATGTGTGGCAATGGTGGAGAGTGGTGTGTGACAGTGGTGGAGAGTGGTGTGTGGCAGTGGTGGAGAGTGGTGTGTGACAGTGGTGGAGAGTGGTCTGTGAGTGGTGGAGAGTGATGTGTGGCAATGGTGGAGAGTGGTGTGTGACAGTGGTGGAGATGTGTGTGAGTGGTGGAGAGTGGGTGTGACAGTGGTGGAGAGTGCTGTGTGGCAGTGTTGGAGATTGGTGAGAGGCAGTGGTGGAGAGTGGTGTGTGACAGTGGTGGAGAGTGGTGTGTGACAGTGGTGGAGAGAGTTGTGTGGCAGTGGTGGAGAGAGGTGTGTGAAAGTGGTGGAGAGTGGTGAGGGGGCAGTGGTGAAGAGTGTGTGTGACAGCGGTGGAGAGTGCTGTGTGGCAGTGGTGGAGAGTGCTGTGTGGCAGTGGTGGAGAGTGTGTGGCAGTGGTGGAGAGAAGTGAGTGGCGGTTGTGGAGAGAGGTGTGTGACAGTGGTGGAGAGAGGTGTGTGACAGTCGTGGAGAGTGGTGAGTGGCGGTTGTGGAGAGAGGTGTGTGACAGTGGTGGAGAGAGGTGTGTGACAGTGGTGGAGAGAGGTGTGTGACAGTGGTGGAGAGAGGTGTGTGACAGTGGTGGAGAGTGGTGTGTGACAGTGGTGGAGAGTGGTGAGGGGCAGTGGTGGAGAGTGGTGAGGGGCAGTGATGGAGAGTGGTGAGGGGCAGTGGTGGAGAGTGGAGTATGACAATGGTGGAGAGTGGTGTGTGGCAGTGGTGGAGAGTGGTGTGTGACAGTGGTGGAGAGTGGTCTGTGAGTGGTGGAGAGTGGTGAGGGGCAGTGATGGAGAGTGGTGAGGGGCAGTGGTAGGGAGTGGTGTGTGACAGTGGTGGAGAGTGGTGTGTGACAGTGGTGGAGAGTGGTCTGTGAGTGGTGGATAGTGGTGTGTGGCTATGGTGGAGAGTGGTGTGTGACAGTGATGGAGTGGTGTGTGAGTGGTGGAGAGTGGTGTGTGACAGTGGTGAAGAGTGGTGAGTGGGAGTAGTGGAGAGTGGTGAGTAACAGTGGTGGAGAGTGGTCTGTGAGTGGTGGAGTGTGGTGTGTGACAGTGGTGGGGAGTGCTGTGTGGCAGTGTTGGAGATTGGTGAGAGGCAGTGGTGGAGAGTGGTGTGTGACAGTGGTGGAGTGGTGTATGAGTGGTGGAGAGTGGTGTGTGAGTGGTGGAGAGTGGTGTGTGACAGTGTGGAGAGTGGTGTGTGGTAGTGGTGAGAGTGGTGAGAGGCAGTGGTGGAGAGTGGTGTGTGACAGTGATGGAGAGTGGTGTGTGACAGTGGTGGAGAGAGTTGTGTGGCAGTGGTAGAGAGAGGTGTGTGAAAGTGGTGGAGAGTGGTGAGGGGCAGTGGTGGAGAGTGTTGTGTGACAGTGGTGGAGAGTGGAGTGGGAAGTGGTGGAGAGTGGTGTATGACTGGTGGAGACTGGTGTGTGGCAGTGGTGGAGTGTGGTGTGTGGCAGGGGTGGAGAGTGGTGTGTGACAATGGTGCAGAGTGGTGTGTGACAGTGGTGGAGAGTGGTGTGTGACAGTGGTGGAGACTGGAGTGTGGCAGTGGTGGAGAGTGGTGTGTGGCAGTGGTGGACAGTGGTGTGTGGCAGTGGTGGAGAGTGGTGTGTGACAGTGACGGAGAGTGGAGTGTGCAATGGTGGAGAGTGGTGTGTGAAATTGGTGGAGAGTGGTGTGACAGTGGTGGAGAGTGGTGTTTGACTGTGGTGGAGAGTGGTGTGTGGTAGTGGTGGAGAGTGGTGAGGGCAGTGGTGAGAGTGGTGAGTAGCTGTGGGAGAGTTGTGTGTGGCAATGGTGGAGAGAGGTGTGTGGTAGTGGTGGAGAGTGGTGATTGGAAGTTGTGGAGAGTGGTGTGTGACAGTGGTGGAGAGTGGTGAGTGGCAGTGGTGGAGAGTGGTGTTTGACTGTGGTGGAGAGTGGTGATTGGAAGTGGTGGAGAGTGGTGTGTGGCAGTGGTGGAGAGTGGTGTGTGACAGTGGTGGAGAGCGGTGTGTGACAGTGGTGGAGAGTGGTGTGTGACAGTGGGGGAAAGTGGTGAGTGGCAGTGGTGGAGAGTGGTGAGGGGCAGTGGTGGAGAGTGGTTTGTGAGTTGTGGAGAGTGGTGAGTGGCAGTGGTGGGAGAGTGGTGTGTGAGTAGTGGAGAGTGGTGGTGTGTGCAGTGGTGGAGAGTGGTGTGTGGCAGTGGTGGAGAGTGGTGAGAGGCAGTGGTGGAGAGTGAAGTGTGACAGTGGTGGAGATGGTGAGTGGCAGTTGTGGAGTGTGTGAGGGCAGTTGTGGAGAGTGGTGGGTGAGTGGTGGAGAGTGGTGTAGCAGTGGTGGAGAGTGATGTGTGATTCGGGGAGAGAGGTGAGGGGCAGTGGTGTAGAGTGGTGAGTAGCAGTTGTGGAGAGCGGTGTGTGACAGTGGTGGAGAGCGGTGTGTGGCAGTGGTGGAGAGTGGTGTGTGACAGTGGTGGAGAGCGGTGTGTGACAGTGGTGGAGAGTGGTGTGTGACAGTGGTGGAAAGTGGTGAGTGGCAGTGGTGGAGTGGTGAGGGGCAGTGGTGGAGAGTGGTTTGTGAGTTGTGGAGAGTGGTGAGTGGCAGTGGTGGAGAGTGGTGTGTGAGTAGTGGAGAGTGGTGTGTGGCAGTGGTGGAGAGTGGTGTGTGACAGTGGTGGAGAGTGGTGTGTGGCAGTGGTGGAGAGTGAAGTGTGACAGTGGTGGAAGTGGTGTGTGACAGTGGTGGAGAGTGGTGGTGACAGTGGTGGAGAGTGGTGTGTGACAGTGGTGGAGAGCGGTGTGTGACAGTGGTGGAGAGTGGTTGTGCGACAGTGGTTTAGAGTGGTGTGTGACAGTGGTGGAGTGGTGTGTGACAGTGGTGGAGAGTGGTGTGTGACAGTGGTGGAGAGTGGTGTGTGGCAGTGGTGGAGAGTGGTGTGTGGCAGTGGTGGAGAGTGGTGAGAGGCAGTGGTGGAGAGTGAAGTGTGACAGTGGTGGAGAGTGGTGAGTGGCAGTTGTGGAGAGTGGTGAGGGGCAGTTGTGGAGTGGTGGGTGAGTGGTGGAGAGTGGTGTGTAGCAGTGGTGGAGAGTGATGTGTGATTCGGGAGAGAGGTGAGGGGCAGTGGTGTAGAGTGGTGAGTAGCAGTTGTGGAGAGCGGTGTGTGCAGTGGTGGAGAGCGGTGTGTGGCAGTGGTGGAGAGTGGTGTGTGACAGTGGTGGAGAGTGGTGTGTGGCAGTGGTGGAGAGTGGGGTGTGGCAGTGGTGGAGAGTGGTGTGTGGCAGTGGTGGAGAGTGGTGTGTGACAGTGGTGGAGAGTGGTGTGTGACAGTGTGGAGAGTGGTGTGTGGCAGTGGTGGAGAGTGGTGTGTGACAATGGTGGAGAGTGGTGTGTGGCAGTGGTGGAGAGTGGTGTGTTGCAGTGATGGAGAGTGGTGTGTGGCAGTGGTGGAGAGTGGTGTGTGACAGTGGTGGAGAGTGGTGTGTGACAGTGGTGGAGAGTAGTGTGTGGCAGTGGTGGAAGTGGTGTGTGGCAGTGGTGGAGAGTGGTGTTGACAGTGGTGGAGAGTGGTGTGTTGCAGTGATGGAGAGTGGTGTGTGGCAGTGGTGGAGAGTGGTGTGTGGCAGTGGTGGAGAATGGTGTGTGAGTGGTGGAGAGTGGTGTGTCTCAGTGGTGGAGAGTGGTGTGTGGCAGTGGTGTAGAGTGGTGAGGGGCAGTGGTGGAGAGTGGTGTGTGACAGTGGTGGAGAGTGGTGGAGGCAGTGGTGGAGAGTGCGAGGGACAGTGGTGGAGAGTGGTGAGGGGCAGTGGTGGAGAATGGTGAGGGGCAGTGGTGGAGAGTGGTAAAGGGCAGTGGAGGAGAGCGGTGAGCAGTGGTGGAGAGTAGTGTGTGACAGTGGTGGAGAGTGGTGTGTGACAGTGATGGAGAGTGGTGTGTGACAATGGTGGAGAGTGGTGTGTGACAGTGGTGGAGAGTGGTGTGTGACTGTGGTGGAGAGTGGTGTGTGACAGTGGTGGAGAGTGGTGTGTGACCGTGATGGAGAGTTGTGTGTGGCAGTGGTGAGAGTGCGGAGGGGCAGTGGTGTAGATTGGTGTGTGCAGTGGTGGAGAGTGGTGTGTGGCAGTTTGGAGAGTGGTGAGGGGCAGTGGTGGAGAATGGTGTGTGGCAGTGGTGGAGAGTGGTGAGGGGCAGTGTTGGAGAGTAGTGTGTGGCCGGTGGTGGAGAGTGGTGTGTGACTGTGTTGGAGAGTGGTGTGTGACAGTGGTGGAGAGTGGTGTGTGACTGTGTTGGAGAGTGGTGTGTGACAGTGGTGGAGAGTGGTGAGGGCAGTGGTGGAGAGTGGTGTGTGACAGTGGTGGAGAGTGGTGTGTGGTAGTGGTGGAGAGTGGTGAGAGGCAGTGGTGGAGAGTGGTGTGTGACAGTGGTGGAGAGTGGTGTGTGACAGTGGTGGAGAGAGTTGTGTGGGCAGTGTGGAGAGAGGTGTGTGAAAGTGGTGGAGAGTGGTGAGGGGGCAGTGGTGAAGAGTGGTGTGTGACAGCGGTGGAGAGTGCTGTGTGGCAGTGGTGAGAGTGCTGTGGTGGCAGTGGTGGAGAGTGGAGTGTGGCAGTGGTGGAGAGAAGTGAGTGGCGGTTGTGGAGAGAGGTGTGTGACAGTCGTGGAGAGTGGTGAGTGGCGGTTGTGTAGAGAGGTGTGACAGTAGTGGAGAGAGGTGTGTGACAGTGGTGGAGAGAGGTGTGTGACAGTGGTGGAGAGAGGTGTGTGACAGTGGTGGAGAGTGGTGTGTGACAGTGGTGGAGAGTGGTGAGGGGCAGTGGTGGAGAGTGGTGAGGGGCAGTGATGGAGAGTGGTGAGGGGCAGTGGTGGAGAGTGGAGGAGACAATGGTGGAGAGTGTGTGTGGCAGTGGTGGAGAGTGGTGTGTGACTGTGGTGGAGAGTGGTCTGTGAGTGGTGGAGAGTGGTGAGGGGCAGTGATGGAGAGTGGTGAGGGGCAGTGGTAGGGAGTGGTGTGTGACAGTGGTGGAGAGTGGTGTGTGACAGTGGTGGAGAGTGGTCTGTGAGTGGTGGATAGTGGTGTGTGGCATGGTGGAGAGTGGTGTGTGACAGTGGTGGAGAGTGGTGTGTGAGTGGTGGAGAGTGGTGTGTGACAGTGGTGAAGAGTGGTGAGTGGGAGTGGTGGAGAGTGGTGAGTAACAGTGGTGGAGAGTGGTCTGTGAGTGGTGGAGTGTGGTGTGTGACAGTGGTGGGGAGTGCTGTGTGGCAGTGTTGGAGATTGGTGAGAGCAGTGGTGGAGAGTGGTGTGTGAGACATTGTGGAGAGTGGTGTATGAGTGGTGGAGAGTGGTGTGTGAGTGGTGGAGAGTGGTGTGTGACAGTGGTGAGAGTGTGTGTGGTAGTGGTGGAGAGATGGTGAGAGGCAGTGGTGGAGAGTGGTGTGTGACAGTGATGGAGAGTGGTGTGTGACAGTGGTGGAGAGAGTTGTGTGGCAGTGGTAGAGAGAGGTGTGTGAAAGTGGTGGAGAGTGGTGAGGGGCAGTGGTGGAGAGTGTTGTGTGACAGTGGTGGAGAGTGGTGGAAGTGGTGGAGAGTGGTGTATGACTGGTGGAGAGTGGTGTGTGGCAGTGGTGGAGTGTGGTGTGTGGCAGGGGTGGAGAGTGTGTGTGATAATGGTGCAGAGTGGTGTGACAGTGGTGGAGAGTGGTGTGTGACTGTGGTGGAGAGTGGGTGTGACAGTGGTGGAGAGTGGTGTGTGACCGTGATGGAGAGTTGTGTGTGGCAGTGGTGGAGAGTGCGGAGGGGCAGTGGTGTAGATTGGTGTTTGGCAGTGGTGAGAGTGGTGTGTGGCAGTGGTGGAGAGCGGTGTGTGACAGTGGTGGAGAGTGGTGTTTGACTGTGGTGAGAGTGGTGATTGGAAGTTGGGAGAGTGGTGTGTGGCAGTGGTGGAGAGTGGTGTGTGACAGTGGTGGAGAGCGGTGTGTGACAGTGGTGGAGAGTGTGTGTGACAGTGGTGGAAAGTGGTGAGTGGCAGTGGTGGAGAGTGGTGAGGGGCAGTGGTGGAGAGTGGTTTGTGAGTTGTGGAGAGTGGTGCGTGGCAGTGGTGGAGAGTGGTGTGTGCGTAGTGGAGAGTGTGTGTGGCAGTGGTGGAGAGTGTGTGTGGCAGTGGTGGAGAGTGGTGAGAGGCAGTGGTGGAGAGTGAAGTGTGACAGTGGTGGAGAGTGGTGAGTGGCAGTTGTGGAGAGTGGTGAGGGGCAGTTGTGGAGAGTGGTGGGTGAGTGGTGGAGAGTGGTGTGTAGCAGTGGTGGAGAGTGATGTGTGATTCGGGGAGAGAGGTGAGGGGCAGTGGTGTAGAGTGGTGAGTAGCAGTTGTGGAGAGCGTGTGTGACAGTGGTGGAGAGCGGTGTGTGACAGTGGTGGAGAGTGGTGTGTGACAGTGGTGGAGAGTAGTGTGTGGCAGTGGTGGAGAGTGTGTGTGGCAGTGGTGGGAGAGTGGTGTGTGGCAGTGGTGGAGAGTGGTGTGTGACAGTGGTGGAGAGTGTGTGTGACAGTGGTGGAGAGTGGTGTGTGGCAGTGGTGGAGAGTAGTGTGTGGCAGTGGTGGAGAGTGGTGTGGGCAGTGGTGGAGAGTGGTGTTTGACAGTGGAGGAGAGTGGTGTGTTGCAGTGATGGAGAGTGGTGTGTGGCAGTGGTGGAGAGTGGTGTGTGGCAGTGGTGGAGAATGGTGTGTGAGTGGTGGAGTGGTGTGTCTCAGTGGTGGAGAGTGGTGTGTGGCAGTGGTGTAGAGTGGTGAGGGGCAGTGGTGGAGAGTGGTGTGTGACAGTGGTGAGAGTGGTGTGAGGCAGTGGTGGAGAGTGCGAGGGACAGTGGTGGAGAGCGGTGGGAGGCAGTGGTGGAGAGTAGTGTGTGACAGTGGTGGAGAGTGGTGTGTGACAGTGATGGAGAGTGGTGTGTGACAGTGGTGGAGAGTGGTGTGTGACAGTGGTGGAGAGTGGTGTGTGACTGTGGTGGAGAGTGGTGTGTGACAGTGGTGGAGAGTGGTGTGTGACCGTGATGGAGAGTTGTGTGTGGCAGTGGTGGAGAGTGCGGAGGGGCAGTGGTGTAGATTGGTGTGTGGCAGTGGTGGAGAGTGGTGTGTGGCAGTTGTGGAGAGTGGTGAGGGGCAGTGGTGGAGAATGGTGTGTGGCAGTGGTGGAGAGTGGTGAGGGGCAGTGTTGGAGAGTAGTGTGTGGCCGGTGGTGGAGAGTGGTGTGTGACTGTGTTGGAGAGTGGTGTGTGACAGTGGTGGAGAGTGGTGTGTGACTGTGTTGGAGAGTGGTGTGTGACAGTGGTGGAGAGTGGTGAGGGGCAGTGGTGGAGATGTGTGTGACAGTGGTGGAGAGTGGTGTGTGGTAGTGGTGGAGAGTGGTGAGAGGCAGTGGTGGAGAGTGTGTGTGACAGTGGTGGAGAGTGGTGTGACAGTGGTGGAGAGGTTGTGTGGCAGTGGTGGAGAGAGGTGTGTGAAAGTGGTGGAGAGTGGTGAGGGGGCAGTGGTGAAGAGTGGTGTGTGACAGCGGTGGAGAGTGCTGTGCGGCAGTGGTGGAGAGTGCTGTGTGGCAGTGGTGGAAAGTGGAGTGTGGCAGTGGTGGAGAGAAGTGAGTGGCGGTTGTGGAGAGAGGTGTGTGACAGTGGTGGAGAGAGGTGTGTGACAGTCGTGAGAGTGGTGAGTGGCGGTTGTGGAGAGTGGTGTGTGACAGTGGTGGAGAGTGTGTGTGACAGTAGTGGAGAGAGGTGTGTGACAGTGGTGGAGAGAGGTGTGTGACAGTGGTGGAGAGAGGTGTGTGACAGTGGTGGAGAGTGGTGTGTGACAGTGGTGGAGAGTGGTGAGGGGCAGTGGTGGAGAGTGGTGAGGGCAGTGATGGAGAGTGGTGAGGGGCAGTGGTGGAGAGTGGAGTATGACAATGGTGGAGAGTGGGTGTGGCAGTGGTGGAGAGTGGTGTGTGACAGTGGTGGAGAGTGGTCTGTGAGTGGTGGAGAGTGGTGAGGGACAGTGATGGAGAGTGGTGAGGGGCAGTGGTAGGGAGTGGTGTGTGACAGTGGTGGAGAGTGGTGTGTGACAGTGGTGAGAGTGGTCTGTGAGGGTGGATAGTGGTGTGTGGCAATGGTGGAGAGTGTGTGTGACAGTGGTGGAGAGTGGTGTGTGAGTGGTGGAGAGTGGTGTGTGACAGTGGTGAAGAGTGGTGAGTGGGAGTGTGGAGAGTGGTGAGTAACAGTGGTGGAGAGTGGTCTGTGAGTGGTGGAGTGTGGTGTGTGACAGTGGTGGGGAGTGCTGTGTGGCAGTGTTGGAGATTGGTGAGAGGCAGTGGTGGAGAGTGGTGTGTGACAGTGGTGGAGAGTGGTGTATGAGTGTGGAGAGTGTGTGTGAGTGGTGGAGAGTGGTGTGACAGTGGTGGAGAGTGGTGTGTGGTAGTGGTGGAGAGTGGTGAGAGGCAGTGGTGGAGAGTGGTGTGTGACAGTGATGGAGAGTGGTGTGTGACAGTGGTGGAGAGAGTGTGTGGCAGTGGTAGAGAGAGGTGTGTGAAAGTGGTGGAGAGTGGTGAGGGGCAGTGGTGGAGAGTG
Source organism: Procambarus clarkii (assembly GCF_040958095.1). Classification (NCBI taxonomy): domain Eukaryota; kingdom Metazoa; phylum Arthropoda; class Malacostraca; order Decapoda; family Cambaridae; genus Procambarus; species Procambarus clarkii. The sequence continues at coordinate 31,630 of NW_027189360.1, forward strand.
TTGTGTGACAGTGGTGGAGAGTGGTGGGAAGTGTGGAGAGTGGTGTATGACTGGTGGAGAGTGGTGTGTGGCAGTGGTGGAGTGTGGTGTGTGGCAGGGGTGGAGAGTGGTGTGTGACAATGGTGCAGATGGTGTGTGACAGTGGTGGAGAGTGGTGTGTGACAGTGGTGAGACTGGAGTGTGGCAGTGGTGGAGAGTGGTGTGTGGCAGTGGTGGACAGTGGTGTGTGGCAGTGGTGGAGAGTGGTGTGTGACAGTGACGGAGAGTGGAGTGTGGCAATGGTGGAGAGTGGTGTGTGAAATTGTGGAGAGTGGTGTGTGACAGTGGTGGAGAGTGGTGTTTGACTGTGGTGGAGAGTGGTGTGTGGTAGTGGTGGAGAGTGGTGAGGGGCAGTGGTGGAGATGTGAGTAGTTGTGATGGAGAGTTGTGTGTGGCAGTGGTGGAGAAAGGTGTGTGGTAGTGGTGGAGAGTGGTGATTGGAAGTGGTGGAGAGTGGTGTGTGACAGTGGTGGAGAGTGGTGAGTGGCAGTGGTGGAGAGCGGTGTTTGACTGTGGTGGAGAGTGGTGATTGGAAGTGGTGGAGAGTGGTGTGTGACAGTGGTGGAGAGTGGTGTGTGACAGTGGTGGAAAGCGGTGTGTGACAGTGGTGGAGAGTGGTGTGTGACAGTGGTGGAAAGTGGTGAGTGGCAGTGGTGGAGAGTGGTGAGGGGCAGTGGTGGAGAGTGGTTTGTGAGTTGTGGAGAGTGGTGAGTGGCCGTGGTGGAGAGTGGTTTGTGAGTTGTGGAGAGTGGTGAGTGACAGTGGTGGAGAGTGGTGTGTGGCAGTGGTGGAGAGTGGTGTGTGACAGTGGTGGAAAGCGGTGTGTGACAGTGGTGGAGAGTGGTGTGTGACAGTGGTGGAAAGTGGTGAGTGGCAGTGGTGGAGAGTGGTGTGTGGCAGTGGTGGAGAGTGGTGTGTGGCAGTGGTGGAGAGTGGTGAGAGGCAGTGGTGGAGAGTGGTGTGTGGCAGTGGTGGAGAGTGGTGTGTGGCAGTGGTGGAGAGTGGTGAGAGGCAGTGGTTGAGAGTGAAGTGTGACAGTGGTGGAGAGTGGTGAGTGGCAGTTGTGGAGAGTGGTGGGTGAGTGGTGGAGAGTGGTGTGTAGCAGTGGTGGAGAGTGATGTGTGATTGGGGGAGATGGTGAGGGGCAGTGGTGTAGAGTGGTGAGTAGCAGTTGTGGAAAGCGGTGTGTGACAGTGGTGGAGAGCGGTGTGTGGCAGTGGTGGAGAGTGGTGTGTGACAGTGGTGGAGAGTGGTGTGTGACAGTGATAGAGAGTTGTGTGTGGCAGTGGTGGAGAGTTATGTGTTGCAGTGATGGAGAGTGGTGTGTGGCAGTGGTGGAGAGTGGTGTGTGACAGTGGTGGAGAGTGGTGTGTGACAGTGGTGGAGAGTAGTGTGTGGCAGTGGTGGAGAGTGGTGTGTGGCAGTGGTGGAGAGTGGTGTTTGACAGTGGTGGAGAGTGGTGTGTTGCAGTGATGGAGAGTGGTGTGTGCAGTGGTGGAGAGTGGTGTGTGACAGTGGTGGAGAGTGGTGTGTGACAGTGGTGGAGAGTAGTGTGTGGCAGTGGTGGAGAGTGGTGTTTGACAGTGGTGGAGAGTGGTGTGTTGCAGTGATGGAGAGTGGTGTGGCAGTGGTGGAGAGTGGTGTGTGGCAGTGGTGGAGAATGGTGTGTGAGTGGTGGAGAGTGGTGTGTCTCAGTGGTGGAGAGTGGTGTGTGGCAGTGGTGTAGAGTGGTGAGGGGCAGTGGTGGAGAGTGGTGTGTGACAGTGGTGGAGAGTGGTGTGAGGCAGTGGTGGAGAGTGCGAGGGACAGTGGTGGAGAGTGGTAAAGGGCAGTGGAGGAGAGCGGTGGGAGGCAGTGGTGGAGAGTAGTGTGTGACAGTGGTGGAGAGTGGTGTGTGACAGTGATGGAGAGTGGTGTGTGACAGTGGTGGAGAGTGGTGTGTGACAGTGGTGGAGAGTGGTGTGTGACTGTGGTGGAGAGTGGTGTGTGACAGTGGTGGAGAGTGGTATGTGACAGTGATGGAGAGTTGTGTGTGGCAGTGGTGGAGAGTGCGGAGGGGCAGTGGTGTAGATTGGTGTGTGGCAGTGGTGGAGAGTGGTGTGTGGCAGTGGTGGAGAGTGGTGAGGGGCAGTGGTGGAGAATGGTGTGTGGCAGTGGTGGAGAGTGGTGAGGGGCAGTGATGGAGAGTAGTGTGTGGCCGGTGGTGGAGAGTGGTGTGTGACTGTGTTGGAGAGTGGTGTGTGACAGTGGTGGAGAGTGGTGAGGGGCAGTGGTGGAGAGTGGTGTGTGACAGTGGTAAAGAGTAATGTGTGGCAGTGGTGGAGAGTGGTGTGTGAGAGTGGTGGAGAGTGGTGAGGGGCAGTGGTGGAGAGTGGTGAGGGGCAGTGTGGAGAGTGGAGTGTGGCAGTGGTGGAGCGTGGTGTGTGGCAGTGGTGGAGAGTGCGGAGGGGCAGTGGTGGAGTGGTGAGGGGCTGTGGTGGAGAGTGGTGTATGGCAGTGGTGGAGAGTGGTGAGGGGCTGTGGTGGAGAGTGGAGTATGGCAGTGGTGGAGAGTGGTGTGTGAGAGTGGTGGAGATTGGTGTGTGGTAGTGGTGGAGAGTGGTGTATGGCAGTGGTGGGGAGTGGTGTGTGGCAGTGGTGGAGAGTGGTGTGTGGTAGTGGTGGAGTGGTGTGTGGTGTGGAGAGTGGTTTGTGAGTGGTGGAGAGTGGTGTGTGAGTGTGGAGAGTGGTGTGTGACAGTTGTGGAGAGTGGGTGTGACAGTGGTGGAGAGTGGTGTGACAGTGGTGGAGTGGAGTGTTGCAGTGTGGAGTTGTGTGTGCAGTGGTGGAGAGTGGTGTGGGCAGTGGTGAAGAGTGGTGTGTGACAGTGGTGGAGAGTGGAGTGTGGCAGTGGTGGAGAGTGGTGTGTGAAAGTGGTGGAGAGTGGTGAGTGGCAGTGGTGGAGAGTGGTGTGTGACAGTGGTGGAGAGAGGTGTTTAACAGTTGTGGAGAGTGGAGAGTGGAAGTGTTGGAGAGTGATGTGTGGCAGTGGTGAGAGTGGTGTGTGACAGTGGATGAGAGTGGTGTGTGGCAGTGGTGGAGAGTGGTGTTTGACTGTGGTGGAGAGTGGTGATTGGAAGTGGTGGAGAGTGGTGTGTGGCAGTGGTGGAGAGTGGTGTGTGGCAGTGGTGGAGAGTGGTGAGGGCAGTAGTGGAGAGTGTTGTGTGAGAATGGTGGAGAGTGGTGTGTGGCAGTGGTGGAGAGTGGTTTGTGACAGTGGTGGGGAGTGGTGTGTGAGTGATGGAGAGTGGTGTGTGGTAGTGGTGGAGATTGGTGAGGGGAAGTGGTGGAGAGTGGTGTGTTAGTGGTGGAGAGTGGTGAGGGGCAGTGGTGGAGAGTGGTGTGTGGCAGTGGTGGAGAGTTGTGAGTGGCAGTGGTGGAGAGTGGTGTGTGAGTGGTGGAGATTGTTGAGGGGCAGTGGTGGAGAGTGGTGTGTGAGTATTGGAGAGTGGTGTGTGGCAGTGGTGGAGAGTGGTGTGTGACAGTGGTGGAGAGTGGTGAGTGGCAGTGGTGGAGAGTGATGAGGGGCAGTGGTGAAGAGTGATGAGGGGCAGTGGTGGAGAGTGGTGTGTGGCAGTGGTGGGGAATGGTGTGGAAGTGGTGGAGAGTGATGAGGGGCAGTGGTGGAGAGTGGTGTGTGACAGTGGTGGAGTGTGGTGTGTGGCAGTTGTGGAGAGTGGTGTGTGAGTGGTGGAGAGTGGTGTGTGACAGTGGTGGAGAGTGGTGAGTAGCAGTGATGGAGAGTGGTGGAGAGTGGTGAGTGACAGTGGTGGAGAGTGGTGTGACAGTGGTGGAGAGTGGTGTGTGACAGTGGTGGAGAGTGGTGAGTAGCAGTGATGGAGAGTGGTGGAGTAGTGGTGGCAGTGGTGGAGAGTGGTGTGTTAGTGGTGGGGAGTGGTGAGGAGCTGTGATAGAGAATGGTGTGTGAGTGGTGGAGAGTGGTGAGGGGCAGTTGTGGAGAGTGGTGAGTGAGTGGTGGAGAGTGGTGTGTGGCAGTGGTGGAGAGTGGTGATTGGCAGTTGTGGAGAGTGGTGTGTGAGTGGTGGAGAGTGGTGAGGGCAGTGGTGGAGAGTGGTGAGGGGCAGTGGTGGAGAGTGGTGTGTGACAGTGGTGGAGAGTGTGATTGGCAGTGGTGGAGGTGGTGTGTGACAGTGGTGGAGATTGGTGTGTGGCAGTGGTGGAGAGTTGTGAGGGGCAGTGTTGGAGAGTGGTGTGTGAGTGGTGGAGAGTGGTGTGGCAGTGGTGGAGAGTGGTGTGTAGCAGTGGTGGCGAGTGGTGTGTGGCAGTGGTGGAGAGTGGTGTGTGGAAGTGGTGGAGAGTTGTGAGTGGCAGTGGTGGAGAGTGTTGAGGGCAGTGGTGGAGTTGGTGTGTGGCAGTCGTGGAGAGTTGTGAGAGGCAGTGGTGGAGAGTGTTGTGTGAGTGGTGGAGAGTGGTGAGGGGCAGTTGTGGAGAGTGGTGAGTGAGTGGTGGAGAGTGGTATGTGGCAGTTGTGGAGAGTGGTGTGTGACAGTGGTGGAGAGTGGTGATTGGCAGTGGTGGAGAGTGGTGAGTGAGTTGTGGAGAGTGGTGAGGGCAGTGGTGGAGAGTGGTGAGGGACAGTGGTGGAGAGTGGTGTGTGGCAGTGGTGGGGAGGGGTGTGTGGCAGTGGTGGAGAGTGGTGTGGTGACAGTGGTGGAGAGTGGTGAGGGACAGTGGTGGAGAGTGGTGTGTGACAGTGGTGGAGAGTGGTGAGTGACAGTGGTGGAGAGTGGTGTGTGACAGTGGTAGAGTGGTGAGTGACAGTGGTGGAGAGTGGTGTGTGACAGTGGTGGTGAGTGGTGTGTGGCAGTGGTGGAGTGGTGTGTGACAGTGGTGGAGAGTGGCGTGTGACAGTGGTGGAGAGTGGTGTGTGACAGTGGTGGAGAGTGGTAGTGATACTACCCTCATCCTCCTCTGCACCACTACCCTCCTCCTCCTCCGCACCACTACCCTCCTCCTCCTCTGCATCACTACCCTCCTCTTTTGCACCACTACCCTCTCCTCTGCACCACTACCCTCCTCCTTCTCTGCACCACTACCCTCCTCCTCTGCACCACTACCCTCCTCCTCTGCACCACTACCCTCCTCCTCTGGATGTTGGATATTTCCAACACTGAATACAACATTATTGTATTCTCATTACTTATTACTAACCATACTTAATATTGTAGTAAGTAAAATCAACAACTCGTAGAATTCTCATGTACTAATAATTCATCTGTGCATTAGGCTAGAATTCTCACGTCACCTGACGCCAGTATTGCGTCAGATTTCTTTACAGTGAAACACATTATATTCAATTTGTGTGAGAATTAATACGATTCTCCATAATTAAAGCATTCTGTATGACAACTGATTGCAGACGAATTGTTCTCTAACTAAAAGCTGAATAGAGCGTTAGAATCATAGCGTCTACCTCGCGATAGAGTTAACGTCATCAATGAATGCCATGGGGAGACTTTAATTCCTCTCCCTTATATATTTACTATTCTTAAATAGTTAAATAATAATATTTCGTTCCTCTAAATAATAAACCCGTCCAGTCTTTAAAGTTTCAAGCGCGAATGCGAGAAATATTAATGTTCGTGACAATAATTTGTGTTATGAACGTCGACTCGGCGTGGGTTGGAGGGACGCCATCCCCCTCAGTACGCGGACACGTGCAGAACCGAAAGGAAGCAAACCTGCGCTTACCGTACTCATAAAAGACGCCATTGTCCAGCAAATAGGACAGGTGTTATCCATCCTCAGATGAAAGCCGCCACTGTGAGGCGTGAATGACCTTGCAGATAATATCTTCAACTAGTGCTGGTGTTAAATAAGGACCCCTTAACTTGGTTCCTGACGACACGTGATCAGCCAACTTGAAGCGCGTCATTATCCAGGATAGGTTCGCCGGAGCCTGGGATGCACAAATACGGCAATCTTAATACTTATACAGTGCCCACAGCTAAGTACTCCTTTATTTGATGCATCATTTACAGGTCTGTTAATAGCAGGTGATTGTTCGTTACGCAGCGGGATAACACCTAATAACAGGTGATTAGAATTCCATCTGTAGATATTAATATTTTTGAATATGAATTGAGTAGTTAAATCAATTGCTACTGGTAGTTATTTATCTTGCAGCCCGAGAACAGAATTCGTCATGCTGCCTTCTCCATGTTGAATCGTACCATTCGTCAGTGTACTGGATCTGGAGATTAAGAGGACTTCTATGGTTATCTAAAGGAATCAGCTTCAAGCTAAGGCTTATTTCCTTTTTATCCATTTCCTTGCAATTTGATTATTCAGAATGTTTGATATTGATGTGTGATTTACTGTAACTCATTATTATGCTCATATTCATGTTCTTCTTTATGTGAATGATATTATATTCAGCATTATTTATAGGATTAGATTATTATTAATTGAATTAGTGAACGAACCACACTGATTCCTGGACGTACTTACCTCCAGTAATAACCCCCCAATGTAGGTGTTTGAGGTTTGTTCTTTAATAATACAGCCCATAATTATTCTTATGATCATGCTTTCTAGTTATATCCATAGTCACTGGTTTTCTCTAGAATTTAATCTAATGATCTGAAATTCTCAGTTTCCCTCTTTACTTTAAAAGCGGGTGGTCCTTCGTAATTTAATTTACTACTTTAATTATTAATTAATCAGAATCAAGCCCAAATATCCCACATTATGGTCCTTATCGAACCGGATAGGCATTAAATTTTTAATTAAAATATTAACCATTAATAGCTAATCCTTGTGTGATAGAAGCTAGACTAACTATTTAATTTGTGTCAACTAACATTGTAACATATCAGTTAGCCTAGATCACACTAACATCTTGCTACCTTTACCTCATGTACAAAGTAGCTTAGTGGGTCATAGCCAATTACCCACAACACTTAGACCTATACCTCACACCGAGGTGAGAATCTTTAGGTCACCAGGAGCAACAGCTCATAACTTTTACAATAACACCACCCTAACACCTGCGTTAGAGTGGCCTCACCATCTAACATTATATACTTAGGTGGTAATGACATCCACCCCACTCGTCATCCAGCCGAGGTGATCAAACACCTCAAAAACCTAATTTCTTCTTTCAAGCTCATCAGTGAATCAGTAGTATTCACATTAGTGGAGCCCCGCAACCAAGCCAAGATAATCGTTGGGGAGTAACTCTGGAATACTTCCTGAGAGCTGCAAAGTACATAAATTTCAGGCTGAAAAACGAGTGAGATGGATGCCAAATATATCCAATTTACAGCCAGACCTTACAGACAGAACCTGACCAGAGACGGTGTACATTTGTCAGGGGAATCTAGGTTGCATGTGGTTGACAAGTTAATTAACACCATCAACCATCACAAAAGGCTGTGGCTGGCAACCAAATTAACTGTACATAATTGTTCACCTGTGTGTGCAAGAGCACTATTACAAAACAAAAAAACCAAAAAATACAGCACAACTATATTACCTTATTGCACCACAATAATCTTTACCCATGTTATTAGGTAGAATTTAGGCTGAGATTGTGCTGAATTTGGTACAAGCCAGACTAAATAATTTATAGTTCTAGTTAGGAATTATTACGACTAGATCTAAACTAGTCAGTGTTGTATATATTATATTATCTGTGCTGACCCTCTACAGGGTGGGATAAATTTTTGAGTAACTCTGATTGGAGTGTCTCCATAATATTTCTCTTGTATGCATTATTTTTGTATCTATTTTGGGTATTGCTGGATTATCTCCATTAACTCTGATGGTGATAAGGATGAGCATAACCGGACGAGAACTAATGGTGGAGTTCAGACAGTACACAAATATCTAGCTATTTGTTGTTAGTAGGTAGGTACATTCAACCTCAAGTGAGGTAAAATATAAAGTAGTCACCTTAAATTAGGCTACAATTAATGTTATCTGTTCACTAATGAACAAGTACCCAAGCTTCATTAGTAATACATATACTACACTGTGAAGTTTGAACCTAAGCCCAACATGGCTACTCCTGAACAATTGAGGAGATCCTACATTGGCCTTAAAGGTCACTTGACCAGATTAATTAATAAGGCTGATGACTTATAATCCCATTGACTCTTATCACTTAGAGTCAACAGTTAGATTGGCTGATCTGAAATTTGATCAAGTCAGAACTGCAGGTCAATCTTATCTTAATCTGCTAAATACTGTAGAAACTGATTCTGATGAAGTAAGTCAAATTGTGACCGACATCTCCCAATATGAAGAGGAGACTCATGATAAAAAAATTTTCTAATAATCTAAATTAGCCAAACAGTCTGGATCCAATACCAGCAACACTGGGGTCTCACTTCAAAATCACTTACCCGAGGTTCGTTTACCTACTCTAGACTTGCCCACCTTTTCAGGATTAGATACAGAAAATTGGGATAATTTTGGACTTCCTTTGAAGTTCACATCCATAAGAAACAGTCTCTAGACAAAGTTTCTAAATTTTCATACCTACTCAGTCTTCTCACAGGAGAGGCTAAAAAGGTCATACATAACCCTTACTCTTAATGAGAGTAATTATGAGGAAGCTATAAAACTCCTGAAGTTGAAACTATTGCAACAAAGAGTTAAGTATAGCTACCCTTATTATCAATTTGCTAGATCTGAATGCACCAAACAGTAGACCAGAGTCACTTCAAAGCTTCAGACTAGAAGTAGAGTCTCTAGTAAAGGCCTTAGGTACCAAGGTTAATATACCTAGTTCTGAATGGTCTATCAAGCTATTGTTAAAGAGGAAATTACTCGAACGTCTTGACAGAGCTCTGCTCACATTATAATACTGAGTTTCTTACTCTCGATCAGATTTTCGAGGGGTTTGAGGATCACAGTTAATAGGTTAAAGACTCATGACAAAATTAAACTGAGTCCAAACCAATTAATACTGATATTTCAGTCAAACCTAAACAGACTCCAAGTAAGTCTAAAATATAAATCCAAACCTACTCCATCCACCAGGAAAAGAAGTGGAAATGTAGGTACATATTCAGTATCTCCTTCAGAGATAACTCATGACTTCTCTACTAAAGAGACTAAGTCTATTAATCAGAAGAGTGTCTGTTCTGCAATCAGGAACACACCACTTACCAATGCTCTGCTTATCCTACGTATAATGCTAGAGTTAAAAGGTTACAGGAATTGCACAAAAGCACTAAATGTATGGGTTCTCATGATCCAAGAAATGTGCAGTACCACTACGTACTTGCAACCGTTGTAACCAAGGTGTACACCACTACGCCTTATGTAGGAAATCTCCTACACCAACTATGACCACTGGAGAGAATTTTACTAATTCTACTTCAGTGCAATATTGTAAAAGTACATCACGAAGTGAATGTACTTGCTACTGAGTCAGGCAATAGTACTACCTTGCCTACCGCTCAGCTTAAATTAATAAACCGAAGATCTAGAATTAACAGTAGAGGTCTTTTGACCAAGGTTCACAAAAAACCTTCATCACACAACAGTTGGTAGATGATTTAAATTTAAAACCTACCAAAAGTGTGAAGTTAAACATTTCTGGTTTCCTATCAAATAGTGGACCGCGTGACTACAAGGTAGTTAAATTACTAGTTAGACTAGGATCCTCTGCTAGCCCAATCCATGCGGTGGTAGTGGATAAGATTCCTACGGACCTGCAGGTCACAGGATTAGCTCGCACAGCGAGACACCTTAAGCGAAACCGCATGAGGCTAGCGGATCATAAAATAAATTCCGATTGTCTCACAGATATTGGAATATTAATAGGCGCGGATCATTATTACAAGTTTATCACTGGATGCACTAGGCAACATGGTATGAATTTGTTGTCGTCCGCAGGGGCAAATTGCTCACAGGACCCGTGCTTTTCAGACAAGGTCCAGCGCCCACAAACCAACAAACCAATAATGTAATTGTGGCGTGACTAGGCTTAGAGCAGTCACCCCTACGCTTCAGGGAAATAGCCGAGGACATTGAGTCTGACCCACCAATACATCGTTTGTGGGATTTAGATACGTTAGGCATCATCCCTGAGCAACCAAGTCCTGATGATACATGGACTTACCAGCAATATCTGGATACCGTTGTCTACTCAAATAAACAATACTGGGTAAGACTCCCATGGAAGTTAGATCATCCCCAACTTCCAGTGAATTATTTTATGGCAGCCTCACAATTGCAGTCTCAATTAACCCGACTGCAAAAGCAGCCAGACAAACTAACCATGTATCACCAACTAATCCAACAACAACTTGACAATAAGTTCATTGAAGTTGTTGAACACGATGACCGAAAAACAGGTCATTATTTACCTCACCATGCTGTGGTGAAAGACTCACTGACAACACCTATTCGTATTGTCTTTAATTGCAGTGCTAAAGTAAAGCCTAATAGTGTGTCTCTAAATGAATGTCTCCAAACGGGACCTAGCCTAACACAAAGGCTACATGACGTGTTGTTACGATTTCGCACAGGCATTTTTGCCTATACTGCTGACATCAGCAAAGCCTTTCTCCGAGTAGGATTGCAGGAGGAAGATCGTGACTACACAAAATTCCTCTGGTACAAGGATCCACTGGATCCTAACAGTGAAGCAATCACCTATCGGTTTGCCTCTGTATTATTTGGTGCTACGTCCTCACCGTTTCTTTTGCAAGCAACATTAGACACGCATTTGTGGAAATCAGACAGCCCTTATAAGGCAACCATTAGCGACAATTTGTATGTCGACAATTTCCAGGGGACAACTAATGATCAAGCTGATCTGGTAGCAATCTACCATGAGGCTAACCGTGAACTGTTAGGAGCCAATATGCCTCTACAGTCATGGGCCTCAAATAATAAACTGCTTAACCAGTTAATCGAGAAAGAATTTCCCGATTATCAGGTACCCAGTAAATTAAAGGTTCTAGGCGTGGAATGGAACACCAACACTGACGAGATGAATGTCAAGTCAGTGCAAACTGATAACTCAACCCTTACCATGAGAACACTGCTCTCATTTGTCAGTCAACCATTTGACCCTTTAGGCCTACTTAGTCCTATATTAATAAAGGGCAAACTCCTAATGCAGGAGTGCTGGCAACAACATATGGGATGGGATGATCCGTTACCAAGTGAGTTACAAGCCAAATGGCAAATACTCTCAACGGATTTTAATCAGTTAGGTGTTTTGAAATTTCCACGTAATGCTTTAGGACCAAACTTACCCACCAATTTGCACGTTTTTTGCGATGCCTCTGGCAAAGCATATGGCGCAGCAGCCTATTTAGTTAACAGTGCTCAATCAATTTTACTCACATCAAAAGCAAGAGTTGCTCCCATCAAGAAGAGATCCTTACCTCAGATGGAGTTGACTGCATTGCTAGTGGGAGTAAGATTGGCCCATTGCCTGGCAAAGACACTCAGTAATATCCACTTTGGTGAGATTGTAGTGTGGTCAGACAACGAGGCAGTCTTACAATGGGTAAGAAAACAATAACAACAAAACCCCTTACGTCAGTAATCGCGTCAGGGAGATTCATGATTTATCCGCAGGTTATAAGTTTAGACATGTCCCTCCTAAGGACAATCCTGCAGATTATTTATCAAGAGGATTTACATTAAAACAACTTGTCAAGTCTTCTCTGTGGTTCAATGGATCTTCATGGCTTGTTGGTGGTCAGTGGCCCAAACAAAAGCCACAAGTCATAGTGACCAATATCACCACTCCCATGAAGGAACCAGAGCCTCAGCGAACTTTAGCCATTAATCCTCATCATTATTCCAATTTAAGCAAATTGTTACGAGTGACTGCACACGTGTTTGATTTTCTCTCTAAAGTAGGAATTCGACACAAATTTCCCAATCCTGTTCACTATTGGATTAAGCGGGCGCAGCAAGAGACTTACGGAAGCGAATTTGAGAATCTTCCGGATAAACTCACTAAGTCTCTGGGCATCTGGTACGATGTCAACACTCATAACATACTACGATGTGGAGGACGTTTGCTACATGCAAAGATTGACTTAGACACTAAGAACCCAATTCTTTTACCTCGTCACCACATCATAACTAAACTTTTTGTCTTACATCACCATCAATATGGTACCCTACATGGTGGAGTTTTAGATACTCTCACCGACCTTAGACAGAAGTACTGGCTTCCTCAAGGTCGTCAGACTGTTAAAACCATTATTAAATCTTGTGTAATCTGTAAGAGATACGACGCTAGAGTCTGTCCTTACCCAGGACCTCCCCCACTCCCAGAAGAGCGAGTGGTTCATCTTCGTCCATTCGAAACCACTGGAGTAGATTATACAGGAGCCTTACTCCTCACTGGTAACCCAGATAATATACCAGTGAAGGCGTACATTTGTCTCTTTACATGTGCTACAACCAGAGGCGTGCACTTAGAGGTCACCCCAGACATGAGTGCTGAAGCTTTCATTCAAGCTTTCCGCAGATTTGCTGCCCGTCGATCATGTCCTAGATTAATGATATCAGACAACGGATCTAATTTTGTGGCAGGAGGAAGTTGTTTGCGAGAAGTCTGGAACCACCCTGAGGTGCAATCAGTCTTACAAAGAAGACAATGTCACTGGAAATTCATAGCACCAAGAGCCCCTTGGCAAGGTGGGTTCTATGAGCGAATGGTAGGCACAGTCAAAAGGTGTCTAAGGAAAACGTTACACCGACAAAAGGTCAGTTACTCAGAACTCCAAACTATTGTTGTGGAAATCGAGGCGCGAGTCAATAACCGCCCGATCACCTACCTGTCTGATGATTACACCCAGAGAGAACCACTGAGCCCCTCTCACTTGATCCATGGAGGTCTACTGAGCCCTCTCATCCCTTTAGCCGAAGAGGACCCTGTAGACCCGTCCCATGTGACCAGAGGAGACTTGGTGGAAAGCTACCAGCATCTTTCTAGAGTTATTAACAGGTGGAATGAGGTGTGGACTCGAGAGTACCTCACAGCTCTACGAGAGTACCACTATGGAGCTTCGAGTCCTTACAATAAGGTACAATTAAAGCCAGGAGACCTTGTACTAGTCGACAGTGATGGACCAAGGTCCGAGTGGCCTATAGGAAAAATTGTCACCATTCACCCAGATCGACAAGGTGTCCTAAGAGTGGTTAAAGTCTTATGCAGAGGCAACACTACTCTAAAAACTTTAGAGAAGCTGGTTCCCCTTGAACTGACTGAACAAGAATATCAGCCAGATCCAGTTTCCCCAGTAATTTCAGAGGACAATGAATTTGTTCCTCCAAGCAACCGTCCCACTAGAGCTGCAGCTCAACAATGTAGACGGAATTTGCGAGCCTATTATAACTCTGAAGAAGAATAATTTCCTTCACTTCCCACTGAGAAGACTGTGATGATACTACGATGTGATATCACGTAACGAAACATTACACGTCACTATGACCCAAGATATCACATCACCGTAGATTCTGTTAGTTTAAATTGGGAGAGTTGAATTCTATAAATATTGTGTAGGCTACAAACAACATGTTTCAGTTGACATGTAAATAGCAAGACTCAAATTCTTGTAAGTCGTTGATAAATCCGGGACGTTCGTTATGTGTGTACTAACATACTAACATACTGACATACTAATGTATTAATCTTAATATCACTTCGGGATAGGTCAGTACAACACAGTACACTGCGACCCTAGGATCCTCCCCCCGGAGTTATGTTGGATATTTCCAACACTGAATACAACATTATTGTATTCTCATTACTTATTACTAACCATACTTAATATTGTAGTAAGTAAAATCAACAACTCGTAGAATTCTCATGTACTAATAATTCATCTGTGCATTAGGCTAGAATTCTCACGTCACCTGACGCCAGTATTGCGTCAGATTTCTTTACAGTAAAACACATTATATTCAATTTGTGTGAGAATTAAATACGATTCTCCATAATTAAAGCATTCTGTATGACAACTGATTGCAGACGAATTGTTCTCTAACTAAAAGCCGAATAGAGCGTTAGAATCATAGCGTCTACCTCGCGATAGAGTTAACGTCATCAATGAATGCCATGGGGAGACTTTAATTCCTCTCCCTTATATATTTACTATTCTTAAATAGTTAAATAATAATATTTCGTTCCTCTAAATAATAAACCCGTCCAGTCTTTAAAGTTTCAAGCGCGAATGCGAGAAATATTAATGTTCGTGACAATAATTTGTGTTATGAACGTCGACTCGGCGTGGGTTGGAGGGACGCCATCCCCCTCAGTACGCGGACACGTGCAGAACCGAAAGGAAGCAAACCTGCGCTTACCGTACTCATAAAAGACGCCATTGTCCAGCAAATAGGACAGGTGTTATCCATCCTCAGATGAAAGCCGCCACTGTGAGGCGTGAATGACCTTGCAGATAATATCTTCAACTAGTGCTGGTGTTAAATAAGGGACCCCTTAACTTGGTTCCTGACGACACGTGATCAGCCAACTTGAAGCGCGTCATTATCCAGGATAGGTTCGCCGGAGCCTGGGATGCACAAATACGGCAATCTTAATACTTATACAGTGCCCACAGCTAAGTACTCCTTTATTTGATGCATCATTTACAGGTCTGTTAATAGCAAGGTGATTGTTCGTTACGCAGCGGGATAACACCTAATAACAGGTGATTAGAATTCCATCTGTAGATATTAATATTTTTGAATATGAATTGAGTAGTTAAATCAATTGCTACTGGTAGTTATTTATCTTGCAGCCCGAGAACAGAATTCGTCATGCTGCCTTCTCCATGTTGAATCGTACCATTCGTCAGTGTACTGGATCTGGAGATTAAGAGGACTTCTATGGTTATCTAAAGGAATCTGCTTCAAGCTAAGGCTTATTTCCTTTTTATCCATTTCCTTGCAATTTGATTTATTCAGAATGTTTGATATTGATGTGTGATTTACTGTAACTCATTATTATGCTCATATTCATGTTCTTCTTTATGTGAATGATATTATATTCAGCATTATTTATAGGATTAGATTATTATTAATTGAATTAATGAACGAACCACACTGATTCCTGGACGTACTTACCTCCAGTAATAACCCCCCAATGTAGGTGTTTGAGGTTTGTTTCTTTAATAATACAGCCCATTAATTATTCTTATGATCATGCTTTCTAGTTATATCCATAGTCACTGGTTTTCTCTAGAATTTAATCTAATGATCTGAAATTCTCAGTTTCCCTCTTTACTTTAAAAGCGGGTGGTCCTTCGTAATTTAATTTACTACTTTAATTATTAATTAATCAGAATCAAGCCCAAATATCCCACACTGGATCACTACCCTCCTCCTCCTCTGCATCACTACCCTCCTCCTTTGCACCACTACCCTCTTCCTCTGCACCACTACCCTCCTCCTCTACACCACTACCCTTCTCCTCTGCACCTCTACCCTCCTCCTTTGCACCAACACCCTCTTCCTCTGCACCACTAGCCTCCTCCTCCTCTGCTCCACTACTCTCCTCTTTTGCACCACTACCCTCCTCCTCTCCACCACTACCTTCCTCCTCCTCTGCACCACTACCCTCCTTCTCTGCACCACTACCCTCCTCCTCCTCTGCACCACTACCCTCCTCCTCCTCTGCGCCAATACCATCCTCCTCCTCTGCGCCACTACTCTCCTCCTCTGCACCTCTACCCTCCTCCTCCTCTGCACCACGACCCTCCTACTCTGCACCACTACCCTCCTCCTCCTGTGCACCACGACCCTCCTCCTCCTTTGCACCACGACCCTCCTCCTCCTCTGCACCACTACCCTCCTCCTATACACCACTACCCTCCTTCTCCTCTGCATCACTACCCTCCTCCTTTGCACCACTACCCTCTTCGTCTGCACCACTACCCTCCTCCTTCTCTGCACCACTACCCTCCTCCTCTGCACCACAACCCTCTCCCTCTGCACCTCTACCCTCCTCCATTGCACCACTACCCTCTTCCTCTGCACCACTACCCTCCTCCTCTGCACCACTACCCTTCTCCTCTGCACCTCTACCCTCCTCCTTTGCACCACCACCCTCTTCCTCTGCTCCACTAGGGTCCTCCTCCTCTGCTCCACTACTCTCCTCCTCTGCACCACTACCCTCCTCCTCTGCACCACTACCCTCCTCCTCCTCTGCACCACTACCCTCCTCCTCTGCACCACTACCCTCCTCCTCCTCTGCGCCACTACTCTCCTCTGCACCACTACCCTCCTCCTCCTCTGCACCACTACCCTCCTCCTCCTCTGCACCACTACCCTCCTCCTCCTCTGCACCACTACCCTCCTCCTCTGCACCACTACCCTCCTCCTCCTCTGCACCACTACCCTCCTACTTCTCTGCACCACTACCCTCCTCCTCCTCTGCGCCACTACTCTCCTCCTCTGCACCACTACCCTCCTCCTCCTCTGCACCACTACCCTCCTCCTCCTCTGCACCACTACCCTCATCCTCCTCCTCTGCACCACTACCCTCCTCCTCCTCTGCACCACTACCCTCTTCCTCCTCTGCACCACTACCATCCTCCTCCTCTGCGCCACTACTCTCCTCCTCTGCACCACTACCCACCTCCTCCTCTGCACCACTACCCTCCTCCTCTGCACCACTACCCTCCTCCTCTGCACTACTACCCTCCTCCTCTGCACCACTACCCTCCTCCTCCTCTGCACCACTACCCTCCTCCTCCTCTGCACCACTACCTTCCACCTCCTCCTCTGCACCACGAACCTCCTCCTCTGCACCACTATCCTCCTCCTCTGCACCACTTTCCTCCTCTTCCTCTGCACCACTACCCTCCTCCTCCTCTGCACCACTTTCCTCCTCTTCCTCTGCACCACTACCCTCCTCCTCCTCTGCACCACTACCCTCCTCCTCCTCCGCACCACTACCCTCCTCCTCTGCACCACTTTCCTCCTCTTCCTCTGCACCACTACCCTCCTCCTCCTCTGCACCACTTCCCTCCTCCTCTGCACCATTACCCTCCTCCTCTGCACCACTACCCTCCTTTTCTGCACTACTACCCTCCTCCTCTGCACCACTACCCTCCTCTTCCTCTGCACCACTTCCCTCCTCCTCTGCACCATTACCCTCCTCCTCTGCACCACTACCCACCTCCTCCTCTGCACCACTACCCTCCTCCTCTGCACCACTACCCTCCTCCTCTGCACTACTACCCTCCTCTGCACCACTACCCTCCTCTTCCTCTGCACCACTACCCTCCTCTTCCTCTGCACCACTACCCTCCTCCTCCTCTACACCACTACCCTCCTCTTCCTCTGCACCACTACCCTCCTCTTCCTCTGCACCACTACCCTCCTCCTCCTCTACACCACTACCCTCCTCTTCCTCTGCACCACTACCCTCCTCCTCCTCTACACCACTACCCTCCTCCTCCTCTATACCTCTACCCTCCTCCTCCTCCGCAACACTACCCTCCTCCTCTGCAACACTACCCTCCTCCTCTGCAACTCTACCATCCTCCTCCTCCTCCTTAAGAGACGGGTGTGAGGAGTAACCAGGTGTGGGCTTCAGTGTTCCCTTTCATCTGCAGGTGTGGGCTTCAATGTTCCCTCTCATCTACAGGTGTGGGTGTGGAGATTTGCCAGGTGTGGGCTTCAATGTTCCCTCTCATCTACAGGTGTGGGTGTGGAGAGTTGCCAGGTGTGGGCTTCAATGTTCCCTCTCATCTACAGGTGTGGGTGTGGAGAGTTGCCAGGTGTGGGCTTCAATGTTCCCTCTCATCTACAGGTGTGGGTTTGGAGAGTTGCCAGGTGTGGGCTTCAATGTTCCCTCTCATCTACAGGTGTGGGTGTGGAGAGTTGCCAGGTGTGGGCTTCAATGTTCCCTCTCATCTACAGGTGTGGGTATGGAGAGTTGCCAGGTGTGGGCTTCAATGTTCCCTCTCATCTAATCACGATATGTGATTTGGCCTTCAAACCTCAGAATTTCGCATAATATTGCATTTTACGCAAGTTTTCTTGCATTTTGCTTCGTACGAAAAATCATCGAATTTAGCAATATTTTAACGTTTATCATTTCCTTTTCCTTCATGTGATTTAAACAAAATATCATCGAATTAGGCAATATTTTGCCGTTTTCCACGTTTTTGTGAATTTTCCGTCCATTAGAATTAATTCATATATATATACGATAAAAATGATGCAAACACATAATTGATTAGATAATAACCTTAAATACTTCATTTTCAATCATCTATTTGTTTCTCGTTAAAATACTGAGTAAGATATTGAAAAGGGGAGAAGTTCTGTTTTTATTGCATATATCGACGTTTCAGCCGGAATAGAGCGGTTTTACGTGTACATCTTCCATCAGTAATATAAACGGAAAATCAGGAACATTTTAGTTAATTCTAATGAAAACACAATGATTTTTATCATTTGTATTGGAAACAACATTGTCATATGTGTTTTCTTGGATCTAAATAATACGAAACTTCGCTCTATGATTCTAAGTTATAATCCTCAAATATGGTTAAATAGTGACTTTTTTCACGATTTTCATGTAGTTTGATATTACGTATATATATTCATTTTTACCAATATTTCGATACTATTTCATGTAGTATCACGATATGTGATTTGGCCTTGAAATCTCAGAATTTCGCATAATATTGCATTTTAAGCAAGTTTTCTTGCATTTTGCTTCGTACGAAAAATCATCGAATTTAGCAATATTTTAACGTTTATCATCTCCTTTTCCTTCATGTGATTTAAACAAAATATCATCGAATTAGGCAATATTTTGCCGTTTTCCACGTTTTTGTGAATTTTCAGTCCATGGGTATTAATTCATATATATATACGATAAAAATGATGCAAACACATATTTGATTAGATAATAACCTTAAATACTTCATTTTCAATCATCTATTTGTTTCTCGTTAAAATACTGAGTAAGATATTGAAAAGGGGAGAAGTTCGGTTTTTATTGCATATATCGACTTTTCAGCCGGATTAGAGCGGTTTTACGTGTACATCTTCCATCGTTAATATAAACGGAAAATCAAGAACATTACAGTTAATTCTAATGAAAACACATTGTTTTTTATCATTTGTATTAGAAACAACATTGTCATATGTCTTTTCTTGGATCCAAATAATACGAAACCTCGCTCTATGATTTTAAGTTAAAATCCTCAAATAAGGTTAAATAGTGACTTTCTCACGTTTTTCATGTAGTTTGATATTACGTAAATATATTCATTTTTACCAATATTACGATACTATTTCATGTAGTATGACTATATGTGATTTGGCCTTGAAATCTCAGAATTTCGCATAATATTGCATTTTAAGCAAGTTTTCTTGCATTTTGTTTCGTACGAAAAATCATCGAATTTAGCAATATTTTGACGTTTATCATCCCCTTTTTCTTCATGTGATTTAAACAAAATATCATCGAATTAGGCAATATTTTGCCGCTTTCCACGTTTTTGTGAATTTTCAGTCCATGGGTATTAATTCATATATATACGATAAAATTGATGCAAACACATAATTGATTAGATAATAACCTTAAATACTTCATTTTCAATCATCTATTTGTTTCTCGTTAAAATACTGAGTAAGATATTGAAAAGGGGAGAAGTTCGGTTTTTATTGCATATATCGACGTTTCAGCCGGAATAGAGCGGTTTTACGTGTACATCTTCCATCAGTAATATAAACGGAAAATCAGGAACATTTTAGTTAATTCTAATGAAAACACATTGATTTTTATCATTTGTATTGGAAACAACATTGTCATATGTGTTTTCTTGGATCTAAATAATACGAAACTTCGCTCTATGATTCTAAGTTATAATCCTCAAATATGGTTATATAGTGACTTTTTTCACGATTTTCATGTAGTTTGATATTACGTATATATATTCATTTTTACCAATATTTCGATACTATTTCATGTAGTATCACGATATGTGATTTGGCCTTGAAATCTCAGAATTTCAAATAATATTGCATTTTAAGCAAGTTTTCTTGCATTTTGTTTCGTACGAAAAATCATCGAATTTAGCAATATTTTTACGTTTATCATCCCCTTTTCCTTCATGTGATTTAAACAAAATATCATCGAATTAAGCAATATTTTGCCGTTTTCCACGTTTTTGTGAATTTTCAGTCCATGGGTATTAATTCATATATATATACGATAAAAATGATGCAAACACATAATTGATTAGATAATAACCTTAAATACTTCATTTTCAATCAACAATTTGTTTCTCGTTAAAATACTGAGTAAGATATTGAAAAGCGGAGAAGTTCTGTTTTTATTGCATATATCGACGTTTCAGCCGGAATAGAGCGGTTTTACGTGTACATCTTCCATCAGTAATATAAACGGAAAATCAGGAACATTTTAGTTAATTCTAATGAAAACACATTGATTTTTATCATTTGTATTGGAAACAACATTGTCATATGTCTTTTCTTGGATCTAAATAATACGAAACTTCGCTCTATGATTCTAAGTTATAATCCTCAAATATGGTTAAATAATGACTTTTTTCACGTTTTTCATGTAGTTTGATATTACGTAAATATATTCATTTTTACCAATATTACGATACTATTTCATGTAGTATGACTATATGTGATTTGGCCTTGAAATCTCAGAATTTCGCATAATATTGCATTTTAAGCAAGTTTTCTTGCATTTTGTTTCGTACGAAAAATCATCGAATTTAGCAATATTTTGACGTTTATCATCCCCTTTTTCTTCATGTGATTTAAACAAAATATCATCGAATTAGGCAATATTTTGCCGCTTTCCACGTTTTTGTGAATTTTCAGTCCATGGGTATTAATTCATATATATACGATAAAATTGATGCAAACACATAATTGATTAGATAATAACCTTAAATACTTCATTTTCAATCATCTATTTGTTTCTCGTTAAAATACTGAGTAAGATATTGAAAAGGGGAGAAGTTCGGTTTTTATTGCATATATCGACGTTTCAGCCGGATTAGAGCGGTTTTACGTGTACATCTTCCATCGTTAATATAAACGGAAAATCAAGAACATTATAGTTAATTCTAATGAAAACACATTGTTTTTTATCATTTGTATTGGAAACAACATTGTCATATGTCTTTTCTTGGATCCAAATAATACGAAACCTCGCTCTATGATTTGAAGTTATAATCCTCAAATATGGTTAAATAGAGACTTTTTTTACGATTTTCATGTAGTTTGATATTACGTATATATATTCATTTTTACCAATATTTCGATACTATTTCATGTAGTATCACGATATGTGATTTGGCCTTGAAATCTCAGAATTTCGCATAATATTGCATTTTAAGCAAGTTTTCTTGCATTTTGTTTCGTACGAAAAATCATCGAATTTAGCAATATTTTGACGTTTATCATCCCCTTTTTTTCAAGTGATTTAAACAAAATATCATCGAATTAGGCAATATTTTGCCGTTTTCCACGTTTTTGTAAATTTTCAGTCCATGGTTATTAATTCATATATATACGATAAAAATGATGCAAACACATAATTGATTAGATAATAACCTTAAGTACTTCATTTTCAATCATCTATTTGTTTCTCGTTAAAATACTGAGTAAGATATTGAAAAGGGGAGAAGTTCTGTTTTTATTGCATATATCGACGTTTCAGCCGGAATAGAGCGGTTTTACGTGTACATCTTCCATCAGTAATATAAACGGAAAATCAGGAACATTTTAGTTAATTCTAATGAAAACACATTGATTTTTATCATTTGTATTGGAAACAACATTGTCATATGTCTTTTCTTGGATCTAAATAATACGAAACCTCGCTCAATGATTCTAAGTTACAATCCTCAAATATGGTTAAATAGTGACTTTTTTCACGATTTTCATGTAGTTTGATATTACGTAAATATATTCATTTTTACCAATATTTCGATACTATCTCATGTAGTATCACGATATGTGATTTGGCCTTCAAACCTCAGAATTTCGCATAATATTGCATTTTACGCAAGTTTTCTTGCATTTTGCTTCTTACGAAAAATCATCGAATTTAGCAATATTTTAACGTTTATCATTTCCTTTTCCTTCATGTGATTTAAACAAAATGTCATCGAATTAGGCAATATTTTGCCGTTCTCCACGTTTTTCTGAATTTTCCGTCCATGGGTATTAATTCATATATATATACGATAAAAATGATGCAAACACATAATTGATTAGATAATAACCTTAAATACTTCATTTTGAATCATCTATTTGTTTCTCGTTAAAATACTGAGTAAGATATTAAAAAGGGGAGAAGTTCGGTTTTTATTGCATATATCGACGTTTCAACCGGATTAGAGCGGTTTTACGTGTACATCTTCCATCAGTAATATACACGGAAAATCAAGAACATTAGAGTTAATTCTAATGAAAACACATTGTTTTTTATCATTTGTATTGGAAACAACAATGTCATATGTCTTTTCTTGGATCTAAATAATACGAAACTTCGCTCTATGATTCTAAGTTATAATCCTCAAATATGGTTAAATAGTGACTTTTTCACGTTTTTCATGTAGTTTGATATTACGTATATATATTCATTTTTACCAATATTTCGATACTATTTCATGTAGTATCACGATATGTGATTTGGCCTTCAAACCTCAGAATTTCGCATAATATTGCATTTTACGCAAGTTTTCTTGCATTTTGCTTCGTACGAAAAATCATCGAATTTAGCAATATTTTAACATTTATCATTTCCTTTTCCTTCATGTGATTTAAACAAAATATCATCGAATTAGGCAATATTTTGCCGTTTTCCACGTTTTTGTGAATTTTCCGTCCATTAGAATTAATTCATATATATATATACGATAAAAATGATGCAAACACATAATTGATTAGATAATAACCTTAAATACTTCATTTTCAATCATCTATTTGTTTCTCGTTAAAATACTGAGTGAGATATTGGAAAGGGGAGAAGTTCTGTTTTTATTGCATATATCGACGTTTCAGCCGGAATAGAGCGGTTTTACGTGTACATCTTCCATCAGTAATATAAACGGAAAATCAGGAACATTTTAGTTAATTCTAATGAAAACACATTGATTTTTATCATTTGTATTGGAAACAACATTGTCATATGTGTTTTCTTGGATCTAAATAATACGAAACTTCGCTCTATGATTCTAAGTTATAATCCTCAAATATGGTTAAATAGTGACTTTTTTCACGATTTTCATGTAGTTTGATATTACGTATATATATTCATTTTTACCAATATTTCGATACTATTTCATGTAGTATCACGATTAGTGATTTGGCCTTGAAATCTCAGAATTTCGCATAATATTGCATTTTAAGCAAGTTTTCTTGCATTTTGCTTCGTACGAAAAATCATCGAATTTAGCAATATTTTAACGTTTATCATCTCCTTTTCCTTCATGTGATTTAAACAAAATATCATCGAATTAGGCAATATTTTGCCGTTTTCCACGTTTTTGTGAATTTTCCGTCCATGGGTATTAATTCATATATATATATACGATAAAAATGATGCAAACACATAATTGATTAGATAATAACCTTAAATACTTCACTTTCAATCATCTATTTGTTTCTCGTTAAAATACTGAGTAAGATATTGAAAAGGGGAGAAGTTCGGTTTTTATTGCATATATCGACGTTTCAGCCGGAATAGAGCGGTTTTACGTGTACATCTTCCATCAGTAATATAAACGGAAAATCAGGAACATTTTAGTTAATTCTAATGAAAACACATTGATTTTTATCATTTGTATTGGAAACAACATTGTCATATGTCTTTTCTTGGATCCAAATAATACGAAACCTCGGTCTATGATTTGAAGTTAAAATCCTCAAATATGGTTAAATAGTGACTTTTTTCACGTTTTTCATGTAGTTTGATATTACGTAAATATATTCATTTTACCAATAATTCGATACTATTTCATGTAGTATGACT
Organism: Procambarus clarkii; assembly: GCF_040958095.1. Taxonomy (NCBI): domain Eukaryota; kingdom Metazoa; phylum Arthropoda; class Malacostraca; order Decapoda; family Cambaridae; genus Procambarus; species Procambarus clarkii. Next base: position 55,703 of record NW_027189360.1, read on the forward strand.
ATATGTGATTTGGCCTTGAAATCTCAGAATTTCGCATAATATTGCATTTTAAGCAAGTTTTCTTGCATTTTGTTTCGTACGAAAAATCATCGAATTTAGCAATATTTTGACGTTTATCATCCCCTTTTTCTTCATGTGATTTAAACAAAATATCATCGAATTAGGCAATATTTTGCCGTTTTCCACGTTTTTGTGAATTTTCCGTCCATGGGTATTAATTCATATATATATACGATAAAAATGATGCAAACACATATTTGATTAGATAATAACCTTAAATACTTCATTTTCAATCATCTATTTGTTTCTCGTTAAAATACTGAGTAAGATATTGAAAAGGGGAGAAGTTCGGTTTTTATTGCATATATCGACTTTTCAGCCGGATTAGAGCGGTTTTACGTGTACATCTTCCATCGTTAATATAAACGGAAAATCAAGAACATTACAGTTAATTCTAATGAAAACACATTGTTTTTTATCATTTGTATTAGAAACAACATTGTCATATGTCTTTTCTTGGATCCAAATAATACGAAACCTCGCTCTATGATTTGAAGTTAAAATCCTCAAATAAGGTTAAATAGTGACTTTCTCACGTTTTTCATGTAGTTTGATATTACGTAAATATATTCATTTTTACCAATATTACGATACTATTTCATGTAGTATGACTATATGTGATTTGGCCTTGAAATCTCAGAATTTCGCATAATATTGCATTTTAAGCAAGTTTTCTTGCATTTTGTTTCGTACGAAAAATCATCGAATTTAGCAATATTTTGACGTTTATCATCCCCTTTTTCTTCATGTGATTTAAACAAAATATCATCGAATTAGGCAATATTTTGCCGCTTTCCACGTTTTTGTGAATTTTCAGTCCATGGGTATTAATTCATATATATACGATAAAATTGATGCAAACACATAATTGATTAGATAATAACCTTAAATACTTCATTTTCAATCATCTATTTGTTTCTCGTTAAAATACTGAGTAAGATATTGAAAAGGGGAGAAGTTCGGTTTTTATTGCATATATCGACGTTTCAGCCGGAATAGAGCGGTTTTACGTGTACCTCTTCCATCAGTAATATAAACGGAAAATCAGGAACATTTTAGTTAATTCTAATGAAAACACATTGATTTTTATCATTTGTATTGGAAACAACATTGTCATATGTGTTTTCTTGGATCTAAATAATACGAAACTTCGCTCTATGATTCTAAGTTATAATCCTCAAATATGGTTATATAGTGACTTTTTTCACGATTTTCATGTAGTTTGATATTACGTATATATATTCATTTTTACCAATATTTCGATACTATTTCATGTAGTATCACGATATGTGATTTGGCCTTGAAATCTCAGAATTTCAAATAATATTGCATTTTAAGCAAGTTTTCTTGCATTTTGTTTCGTACGAAAAATCATCGAATTTAGCAATATTTTGACGTTTATCATCCCCTTTTCCTTCATGTGATTTAAACAAAATATCATCGAATTAAGCAATATTTTGCCGTTTTCCACGTTTTTGTGAATTTTCAGTCCATGGGTATTAATTCATATATATATACGATAAAAATGATGCAAACACATAATTGATTAGATAATAACCTTAAATACTTCATTTTCAATCAACAATTTGTTTCTCGTTAAAATACTGAGTAAGATATTGAAAAGCGGAGAAGTTCTGTTTTTATTGCATATATCGACGTTTCAGCCGGAATAGAGCGGTTTTACGTGTACATCTTCCATCAGTAATATAAACGGAAAATCAGGAACATTTTAGTTAATTCTAATGAAAACACATTGATTTTTATCATTTGTATTGGAAACAACATTGTCATATGTCTTTTCTTGGATCTAAATAATACGAAACTTCGCTCTATGATTCTAAGTTATAATCCTCAAATATGGTTAAATAATGACTTTTTTCACGTTTTTCATGTAGTTTGATATTACGTAAATATATTCATTTTTACCAATATTACGATACTATTTCATGTAGTATGACTATATGTGATTTGGCCTTGAAATCTCAGAATTTCGCATAATATTGCATTTTAAGCAAGTTTTCTTGCATTTTGTTTCGTACGAAAAATCATCGAATTTAGCAATATTTTGACGTTTATCATCCCCTTTTTCTTCATGTGATTTAAACAAAATATCATCGAATTAGGCAATATTTTGCCGCTTTCCACGTTTTTGTGAATTTTCAGTCCATGGGTATTAATTCATATATATACGATAAAATTGATGCAAACACATAATTGATTAGATAATAACCTTAAATACTTCATTTTCAATCATCTATTTGTTTCTCGTTAAAATACTGAGTAAGATATTGAAAAGGGGAGAAGTTCGGTTTTTATTGCATATATCGACGTTTCAGCCGGATTAGAGCGGTTTTACGTGTACATCTTCCATCGTTAATATAAACGGAAAATCAAGAACATTATAGTTAATTCTAATGAAAACACATTGTTTTTTATCATTTGTATTGGAAACAACATTGTCATATGTCTTTTCTTGGATCCAAATAATACGAAACCTCGCTCTATGATTTGAAGTTATAATCCTCAAATATGGTTAAATAGAGACTTTTTTTACGATTTTCATGTAGTTTGATATTACGTATATATATTCATTTTTACCAATATTTCGATACTATTTCATGTAGTATCACGATATGTGATTTGGCCTTGAAATCTCAGAATTTCGCATAATATTGCATTTTAAGCAAGTTTTCTTGCATTTTGTTTCGTACGAAAAATCATCGAATTTAGCAATATTTTGACGTTTATCATCCCCTTTTTTTCAAGTGATTTAAACAAAATATCATCGAATTAGGCAATATTTTGCCGTTTTCCACGTTTTTGTAAATTTTCAGTCCATGGTTATTAATTCATATATATACGATAAAAATGATGCAAACACATAATTGATTAGATAATAACCTTAAGTACTTCATTTTCAATCATCTATTTGTTTCTCGTTAAAATACTGAGTAAGATATTGAAAAGGGGAGAAGTTCTGTTTTTATTGCATATATCGACGTTTCAGCCGGAATAGAGCGGTTTTACGTGTACATTTTCCATCAGTAATATAAACGGAAAATCAGGAACATTTTAGTTAATTCTAATGAAAACACATTGATTTTTATCATTTGTATTGGAAACAACATTGTCATATGTGTTTTCTTGGATCTAAATAATACGAAACTTCGCTCTATGATTCTAAGTTATAATCCTCAAATATGGTTAAATAGTGACTTTTTTCACGATTTTCATGTAGTTTGATATTACGTATATATATTCATTTTTACCAATATTTCGATACTATTTCATGTAGTATCACGATATGTGATTTGGCCTTGAAATCTCAGAATTTCGCATAATATTGCATTTAAGCAAGTTTTCTTGCATTTTGCTTCGTACGAAAAATCATCGAATTTAGCAATATTTTAACGTTTATCATCTCCTTTTCCTTCATGTGATTTAACAAAATATCATCGAATTAGGCAATATTTTGCCGTTTTCCACGTTTTTGTGAATTTTCCGTCCATGGGTATTAATTCATATATATATACGATAAAAATGATGCAAACACATATTTGATTAGATAATAACCTTAAATACTTCATTTTCAATCATCTATTTGTTTCTCGTTAAAATACTGAGTAAGATATTGAAAAGGGGAGAAGTTCGGTTTTTATTGCATATATCGACTTTTCAGCCGGATTGGAGCGGTTTTACGTGTACATCTTCCATCGTTAATATAAACGGAAAATCAAGAACATTACAGTTAATTCTAATGAAAACACATTGTTTTTTATCATTTGTATTAGAAACAACATTGTCATATGTCTTTTCTTGGATCCAAATAATACGAAACCTCGCTCTATGATTTGAAGTTAAAATCCTCAAATAAGGTTAAATAGTGACTTTCTCACGTTTTTCATGTAGTTTGATATTACGTAAATATATTCATTTTTACCAATATTACGATACTATTTCATGTAGTATGACTATATGTGATTTGGCCTTGAAATCTCAGAATTTCGCATAATATTGCATTTTAAGCAAGTTTTTCTTGCATTTTGTTTCGTACGAAAAATCATCGAATTTAGCAATATTTTGACGTTTATCATCCCCTTTTTTTCATGTGATTTAAACAAAATATCATCGAATTAGGCAATATTTTGCCGCTTTCCACGTTTTTGTGAATTTTCAGTCCATGGGTATTAATTCATATATATACGATAAAATTGATGCAAACACATAATTGATTAGATAATAACCTTAAATACTTCATTTTCAATCATCTATTTGTTTCTCGTTAAAATACTGAGTAAGATATTGAAAAGGGGAGAAGTTCGGTTTTTATTGCATATATCGACGTTTCAGCCGGAATAGAGCGGTTTTACGTGTACATCTTCCATCAGTAATATAAACGGAAAATCAGGAACATTTTAGTTAATTCTAATGAAAACACATTGATTTTTATCATTTGTATTGGAAACAACATTGTCATATGTGTTTCTTGGATCTAAATAATACGAAACTTCGCTCTATGATTCTAAGTTATAATCCTCAAATATGGTTATATAGTGACTTTTTTCACGATTTTCATGTAGTTTGATATACGTATATATTCATTTTTACCAATATTTCGATACTATTTCATGTAGTATCACGATATGTGATTTGGCCTTGAAATCTCAGAATTTCAAATAATATTGCATTTTAAGCAAGTTTTCTTGCATTTTGTTTCGTACGAAAAATCATCGAATTTAGCAATATTTTGACGTTTATCATCCCCTTTTCCTTCATGTGATTTAAACAAAATATCATCGAATTAAGCAATATTTTGCCGTTTTCCACGTTTTTGTGAATTTTCAGTCCATGGGTATTAATTCATATATATATACGATAAAAATGATGCAAACACATAATTGATTAGATAATAACCTTAAATACTTCATTTTCAATCAACAATTTGTTTCTCGTTAAAATACTGAGTAAGATATTGAAAAGCGGAGAAGTTCTGTTTTTATTGCATATATCGACGTTTCAGCCGGAATAGAGCGGTTTTACGTGTACATCTTCCATCAGTAATATAAACGGAAAATCAGGAACATTTTAGTTAATTCTAATGAAAACACATTGATTTTTATCATTTGTATTGGAAACAACATTGTCATATGTCTTTTCTTGGATCTAAATAATACGAAACTTCGCTCTATGATTCTAAGTTATAATCCTCAAATATGGTTAAATAATGACTTTTTTCACGTTTTTCATGTAGTTTGATATTATACGTACGTTTTCTACGTACTATTTCATGTAGTATGACTATATGTGATTTGGCTTGAAATCTCAGAATTTCGCATAATATTGCATTTTAAGCAAGTTTTCTTGCATTTTGTTTCGTACGAAAAATCATCGAATTTAGCAATATTTTGACGTTTATCATCCCCTTTTTCTTCATGTGATTTAAACAAATATCATCGAATTAGGCAATATTTTGCCGCTTTCCACGTTTTGTGAATTTTCAGTCCATGGGTATTAATTCATATATATTACGATAAAATTGATGCAAACACATAATTGATTAGATAATAACCTTAAATACTTCATTTCAATCATCTATTTGTTTCTCGTTAAAATACTGAGTAAGATATTGAAAAGGGGAGAAGTCGGTTTTTATTGCATATATCGACGTTTCAGCCGGATTAGAGCGGTTTTACGTGTACATCTTCCATCGTAATATAACGGAAATCAAGAACATTATAGTTAATTCTAATGAAAACACATTGTTTTTTATCATTTGTATTGGAAACAACATTGTCATATGTCTTTTCTTGGATCCAAATAATACGAAACCTCGCTCTATGATTTGAAGTTATAATCCTCAAATATGGTTAAATAGAGACTTTTTTACGATTTTCATGTAGTTTGATATTACGTATATATATTCATTTTTACCAATATTTCGATACTATTTCATGTAGTATCACGATATGTGATTTGGCCTTGAAATCTCAGAATTTCGCATAATATTGCATTTTAAGCAAGTTTTCTTGCATTTTGTTTCGTACGAAAAAATCATCGAATTTAGCAAATTTTGACGTTTATCATCCCCTTTTTTCAAGTGATTTAAACAAAATATCATCGAATTAGGCAATATTTTGCCGTTTTCCACGTTTTTGTAAATTTTCAGTCCATGGTTATTAATTCATATATATACGATAAAAATGATGCAAACACATAATTGATTAGATAATAACCTTAAGTACTTCATTTTCAATCATCTATTTGTTTCTCGTTAAAATACTGAGTAAGATATTGAAAAGGGAGAAGTTCTGTTTTTATTGCATATATCGACGTTTCAGCCGGAATAGAGCGGTTTTACGTGTACATCTTCCATCAGTAATATAAACGGAAAATCAGGAACATTTAGTTAATTCTAATGAAAACACATTGATTTTTATCATTTGTATTGGAAACAACATTGTCATATGTCTTTTCTTGGATCTAAATAATACGAAACCTCGCTCAATGATTCTAAGTTACAATCCTCAAATATGGTTAAATAGTGACTTTTTTCACGATTTTCATGTAGTTTGATATTACGTAAATATATTCATTTTTACCAATATTTCGATACTATTCATGTAGTATCACGATAGTGATTGGCCTTCAACCTCAGAATTTCGCATAATATTGCATTTTACGCAAGTTTTCTTGCATTTTGCTTCTTACGAAAAATCATCGAATTTAGCAATATTTTAACGTTTATCATTTCCTTTTCCTTCATGTGATTTAAACAAAATGTCATCGAATTAGGCATATTTTGCCGTTCTCCACGTTTTTCTGAATTTTCCGTCCATGGGTATTAATTCATATATATATACGATAAAAATGATGCAAACACATAATTGATTAGATAATAACCTTAAATATCATTTTGAATCATCTATTTGTTTCTCGTTAAAATACTGAGTAAGATATTAAAAAGGGGAGAAGTTCGGTTTTTATTGCATATATCGACGTTTCAACCGGATTAGAGCGGTTTTACGTGTACACTTCCATCAGTAATATTCACGGAAAATCAAGAACATTAGAGTTAATTCTAATGAAAACACATTGTTTTTTATCATTTGTATTGGAAACAACAATGTCATATGTCTTTCTTGGATCTAAATAATACGAAACTTCGCTCTATGATTCTAAGTTATAATCCTCAAATATGGTTAAATAGTGACTTTTTTCACGTTTTTCATGTAGTTTGATATTACGTATATATATTCATTTTTACCAATATTTCGATACTATTTCATGTAGTATCACGATATGTGATTTGGCCTTCAAACCTCAGAATTTCGCATAATATTGCATTTTACGCAAGTTTTCTTGCATTTGCTTCGTACGAAAAATCATCGAATTTAGCAATATTTTAACATTTATCATTCCTTTTCCTTCATGTGATTTAAACAAAATATCATCGAATTAGGCAATATTTTGCCGTTTTCCACGTTTTGTGAATTTTCCGTCCATTAGAATTAATTCATATATATATATACGATAAAAATGATGCAAACACATAATTGATTAGATAATAACCTTAAATACTCATTTTCAATCATCTATTTGTTCTCGTTAAAATACTGAGTGAGATATTGGAAAGGGGAGAAGTTCTGTTTTTATTGCATATATCGACGTTTCAGCCGGAATAGAGCGGTTTTACGTGTACATCTTCCATCAGTAATATAAACGGAAAATCAGGAACATTTTAGTTAATTCTAATGAAAAACACATTGATTTTTATCATTTGTATTGGAAACAACATTGTCATATGTGTTTCTTGGATCTAAATAATACGAAACTTCGCTCTATGATTCTAAGTTATAATCCTCAAATATGGTTAAATAGTGACTTTTTTCACGATTTCATGTAGTTTGATATTACGTATATATATTCATTTTTACCAATATTCGATACTATTTCATGTAGTATCACGATTAGTGATTTGGCCTTGAAATCTCAGAATTTCGCATAATATTGCATTTTAAGCAAGTTTTCTTGCATTTGCTTCGTACGAAAAATCATCGAATTTAGCAATATTTTAACGTTTATCATCTCCTTTTCCTTCATGTGATTTAAACAAAATATCATCGAATTAGGCAATATTTTGCCGTTTTCCACGTTTTGGAATTTTCCGTCCATGGGTATTAATTCATATACGATAAAAATGATGCAAACACTAATTGATTAGATAATAACCTTAAATACTTCACTTTCAATCATCTATTTGTTTCTCGTTAAAATACTGAGTAAGATATTGAAAAGGGAGAAGTTCGGTTTTTATTGCATATATCGACGTTTCAGCCGGAATAGAGCGGTTTTACGTGTACATCTTCCATCAGTAATATAAACGGAAAATCAGGAACATTTAGTTAATTCTAATGAAAACACATTGATTTTTATCATTTGTATTGGAAACAACATTGTCATATGTCTTTTCTTGGATCCAAATAATACGAAACCTCGGTCTATGATTTGAAGTTAAAATCCTCAAATATGGTTAAATAGTGACTTTTTTCACGTTTTTCATGTAGTTTGATATTACGTAAATATATTCATTTTACCAATAATTCGATACTATTTCATGTAGTATCACGATATGTGATTTGGCCTTCAAACCTCAGAATTTCGCATAATATTGCATTTTACGCAAGTTTTCTTGCATTTTGCTTCGTACGAAAAATCATCGAATTTAGCAATATTTAACGTTTATCATTTCCTTTTCCTTCATGTGATTTAAACAAAATATCATCGAATTAGGCAATATTTTGCCGTTTTCCACGTTTTTGTGAATTTTCCGTCCATTAGAATTAATTCATATATATATACGATAAAAATGATGCAAACACATAATTGATTAGATAATAACCTTAAATACTTCATTTTCAATCATCTATTTGTTTCTCGTTAAAATACTGAGTAAGATATTGAAAAAGGGGAGAAGTTCTGTTTTTATTGCATATATCGACGTTTCAGCCGGAATAGAGCGGTTTTACGTGTACATCTTCCATCAGTAATATAAACGGAAAATCAGGAACATTTTAGTTAATTCTAATGAAAACACATTGATTTTTATCATTTGTATTGGAAACAACATTGTCATATGTGTTTTCTTGGATCTAAATAATACGAAACTTCGCTCTATGATTCTAAGTTATAATCCTCAAATATGGTTAAATAGTGACTTTTTTCACGATTTCATGTAGTTTGATATTACGTATATATATTCATTTTTACCAATATTCGATACTATTTCATGTAGTATCACGATATGTGATTTGGCCTTGAAATCTCAGAATTTCAAATAATATTGCATTTTAAGCAAGTTTTCTTGCATTTTGCTTCGTACGAAAAATCATCGAATTTAGAAATTTTAACGTTTATCATCCCCTTTTCCTTCATGTGATTTAAACAAAATATCATCGAATTAGGCAATATTTTGCCGTTTTCCACGTTTTTGTGAATTTTCCGTCCATGGGTATTAATTCATATATATATACGATAAAAATGATGAAAACACATATTTGATTAGATAATAACCTTAAATACTTCATTTTCAATCATCTATTGTTTCTCGTTAAAATACTGAGTAAGATATTGAAAAGGGGAGAAGTTCGGTTTTTATTGCATATATCGACTTTTCAGCCGGATTAGAGCGGTTTTACGTGTACATCTTCCATCGTTAATATAAACGGAAAATCAAGAACATTACAGTTAATTCTAATGAAAACACTGTTTTTTATCATTTGTATTGGAAACAACATTGTCATGTCTTTTCTTGGATCCAAATAATACGAAACCTCGCTCTATGATTTGAAGTTAAAATCCTCAAATAAGGTTAAATAGTGACTTTCTCACGTTTTTCATGTAGTTTGATATTACGTAAATATATTCATTTTTACCAATATTTCGATACTATTTCATGTAGTATGACGATATGTGATTTGGCCTTGAAATCTCAGAATTTCGCATAATATTGCATTTTAAGCAGTTTTCTTGCATTTTGTTTCGTACGAAAAATCATCGAATTTAGCAATATTTTGACGTTTATCATCCCCTTTTCCTTCATGTGATTTACACAAAATATCATCGAATTAGGCAATATTTTGCCGTTTTCCACGTTTTTGTAAATTTTCAGTCCATGGGTATTAATTCATATATATACGATAAAAATGATGCAAACACATAATTGATTAGATAATAACCTTAAATACTTCATTTTCAATCATCTATTTGTTTCTCGTTAAAATACTGAGTAAGATATTGAAAAGGGGAGAAGTTCTGTTTTTATTGCATATATCGACGTTTCAGCCGGAATAGAGCGGTTTTACGTGTACATCTTCCATCAGTAATATAAACGGAAAATCAGGAACATTTTAGTAATTCTAATGAAAACACATTGATTTTTATCATTTGTATTGGAAACAACATTGTCATATGTCTTTCTTGGATCTAAATAATACGAAACTTCGCTCTATGATTCTAAGTTATAATCCTCAAATATGGTTAAATAATGACTTTTTTCACGTTTTTCATGTAGTTTGATATTACGTAAATATATTCATTTTTACCAATATTACGATACTATTTCATGTAGTATGACGATATTGATTTGGCCTTGAAATCTCAGAATTTCGCATAATATTGCATTTTAAGCAAGTTTTCTTGCATTTTGTTTCGTACGAAAAATCATCGAATTTAGCAATATTTTGACGTTTATCATCCCTTTTCCTTCATGTGATTTAAACAAAATATCATCGAATTAGGCAATATTTGCCGCTTTCCAGTTTTTGTGAATTTTCAGTCCATGGGTATTAATTCATATATATACGATAAAATTGATGCAAACACATAATTGATTAGATAATAACCTTAAATACTTCATTTTCAATCATCTATTTGTTTCTCGTTAAAATACTGAGTAAGATATTGAAAAGGGGAGAAGTTCGGTTTTTATTGCATATATCGACGTTTCAGCCGGATTAGAGCGGTTTTACGTGTACATCTTCCATCGTTAATATAAACGGAAAATCAAGAACATTATAGTTAATTCTAATGAAAACACATTGTTTTTTATCATTTGTATTGGAAACAACATTGTCATATGTCTTTTCTTGGATCCAAATAATACGAAACCTCGCTCTATGATTTGAAGTTAAAATCCTCAAATATGGTTAAATAGTGACTTTTTTCACGTTTTTCATGTAGTTTGGTATTACGTAAATATATTCATTTTTACCAATATTTCGATACTATTTCATGTAGTATCACGATATGTGATTTGGCCTTCAAATCTCAGAATTTCGCATAATATTGCATTTTAAGCAAGTTTCTTGCATTTTGTTTCATACGAAAAATCATCGAATTTAGCAATATTTTGACGTTTATCATCCCTTTTCCTTCATGTGATTTAAACAAAATATCATCGAATTAGGCAATATATATTTCCGTTTTCCACGTTTATGTAAATTTTCAGTCCATTGGTATTAATTCATATATATACGATAAAAATGATGCAAAAACATAATTGATTAGATAATAACCTTAAATACTTCATTTTCAATCATCTATTTGTTTCTCGTTAAAATACTGAGTAAGATATTGAAAAGGGAGAAGTTCGGTTTTTATTGCATATATCGACGTTTCAGCCGGATTAGAGCGGTTTTACGTGCACATCTTCCATCGTTAATATAAACGGAAAATCAAGAACATTATAGTTAATTCTAATGAAAAACACATTGTTTTTTATCATTTGTATTGGAAACAACATTGTCATATGTCTTTCTTGGATCCAAATAATACGAAACCTCGCTCTATGATTTGAAGTTATATTCCTCAAATATGGTTAAATAGAGACTTTTTTCACGATTTTCATGTAGTTTGATATTACGTATATATATTCATTTTTACCAATATTTCGATTACTATTCATGTAGTATCGCGATATGTGATTTGGCCTTGAAATCTCAGAATTTCGCATAATATTGCATTTTAAGCAAGTTTTCCTGCATTTGTTTAAATATTGCCGTTTTCAAAACGGCAATATTTTGCCGCTTTCCACGTTTTTGTGAATTTTCCGTCCAGGGTATTAATTCATATATATATACGATAAAAATGATGCAAACACATAATTGATTAGATAATAACCTTAAATACTTCATTTTCAATCATCTATTTGTTTCTCGTTAAAATACTGAGTAAGATATTGAAAAGGGGAGAAGTTCGGTTTTTATTGCATAATCGACTTTTCAGCCGGATTAAAGCGGTTTTACGTGTACATCTTCCATCGTTAATATAAACGGAAAATCAAGAACATTACAGTTAATTCTAATGAAAACACATTGTTTTTTATCATTTGTATTGGAAACAACATTGTCATATGTCTTTTCTTGGATCCAAATAATACGAAACCTCGCTCTATGATTTGAAGTTAAAAATCCTCAAATATGGTTACATAGTGACTTTCCCACGTTTTTCATGTAGTTGATATTACGTAAATATATTCATTTTTACCAATATTTCGATACTATTTCATGTAGTATGACGATATGTGATTTGGCCTTGAAATCTCAGAATTTCGCATAATATTGCATTTTAAGCAAGTTTCTTGCATTTTGTTTCGTACGAAAAATCATCGAATTTTATCAATATTTTGACGTTTATCATCCCCTTTTTTCAAGTGATTTAAACAAAAATATCATCGAATTAGGCAATATTTTGCCGTTTTCCACGTTTTTGTAAATTTTCAGTCCATGGGTATTAATTCATATATATACGATAAAAATGATGCAAACACATAATTGATTAGATAATAACCTTAAGTACTTCATTTTCAATCATCTATTTGTTTCTCGTTAAAATACTGAATAAGATATTGAAAAAGGGGAGAAGTTCTGTTTTTATTGCATATATCGACGTTTCAGCCGGAATAGAGCGGTTTTACGTGTACATCTTCCATCAGTAATAAACGGAAAATCAGGAACATTTTAGTTAATTCTAATGAAAACACATTGATTTTTATCATTTGTATTGGAAACAACATTGTCATATGTCTTTTCTTGGATCTAAATAATACGAAACCTCGCTCAATGATTCTAAGTTACAATCCTCAAATATGGTTAAATAGTGACTTTTTTCACGATTTTCATGTAGTTGATATTACGTAAATATATTCATTTTTACCAATATTTCGATACTATCTCATGTAGTATACGATATGTGATTGGCCTTCAAACCTCAGAATTTCGCATAATATTGCATTTTACGCAAGTTTTCTTGCATTTGCTTCGTACGAAAAATCATCGAATTTAGCAATATTTTAACGTTATCATTTCCTTTTCCTTCATGTGATTTAAACAAAATGTCATCGAATTAGGCAATATTTTGCCGTTCTCCACGTTTTTGTGAATTTTCCGTCCATGGGTATTAATTCATATATAATACGATAAAAATGATGCAAACACATAATTGATTAGATAATAACCTTAAATACTTCATTTTCAATCATCTATTTGTTTCTCGTTAAAATACTGAGTAAGATATTGAAAAGGGGAGAAGTTCGGTTTTTATTGCATATATCGACTTTTCAGCCGGATTAAAGCGGTTTTACGTGTACATCTTCCATCGTTAATATAAACGGAAAATCAAGAACATTACAGTTAATTCTAATGAAAACACATTGTTTTTTATCATTTGTATTGGAAAAAAACATTGTCATATGTCTTTTCTTGGATCCAAATAATACGAAACCTCGCTCTATGATTTGAAGTTAAAATCCTCAAAATATGGTTACATAGTGACTTTCCCACGTTTTTCATGTAGTTTGATATTACGTAAATATATTCATTTTTACCAATATTTCGATACTATTTCATGTAGTATGACGATATGTGATTTGGCCTTGAAATCTCAGAATTTCGCATAATATTGCATTTTAAGCAAGTTTTCTTGCATTTGTTTCGTACGAAAAATCATCGAATTTTATCAATATTTTGACGTTATCATCCCCTTTTTTTCAAGTGATTTAAACAAAATATCATCGAATTAGGCATATTTTGCCGTTTCCACGTTTTGTAAATTTTCAGTCCATGGGTATTATTCATATATATACGATAAAAATGATGCAAAACATAATTGATTAGATAATAACCTTAAATACTTCATTTTGAATCATCTATTTGTTTCTCGTTAAAATACTGAGTAAGATATGAAAAGGGAGAAGTTCTGTTTTATTGCATATATCGACGTTTCAGCCGGAATAGAGCGGTTTTACGTGTACATCTTCCATCAGTAATATACACGGAAAATCAGGAACATTTTAGTAATTCTAATGAAAACACATTGATTTTATCATTTGTATTGGAAACAACATTGTCATATGTTTTCTTGGATCTAAATAATACGAAACTTCGCTCTATGATTCTAAGTTATAATCCTCAAATATGGTTAAATAGTGACTTTTTTCACGATTTCATGTAGTTTGATATTACGTATATATATTCATTTTTACCAATATTTCGATACTATTTCATGTAGTATCACGATATGTGATTTGGAATTGAAATCTCAGAATTTCGAATAATATTGCATTTTAAGCACGTTTTCTTGCATTTTGTTTCGAACGAAAAATCATCGAATTTAGCAATATTTTGACGTTTATCATCCCCTTTTCCTTCATGTGATTTAAACAAATATCATCGAATTAGGCAATATTTTGCCGTTTCCACGTTTTTGTGAATTTTCCGCCATGGGTATTAATTCATATATATATATACGATAAAAATGATGCAAACACATAAATGATTAGATAATAACCTTAAATACTTCATTTTCAATCATCTATTTGTTTCTCGTTAAAATACTGAGTAAGATATTAAAAAGGGGAGAAGTTCGGTTTTTATTGCATATATCGACGTTTCAACCGGATTAGAGCGGTTTTACGTGTATCTTCCATCGTTAATATAAACGGAAAATCAAGAACATTATAGTTAATTCTAATGAAAACACATTGTTTTTTAATTTGTATTGGAAACAACATTGTCATATGTCTTTTCTTGGATCCAAATAATACGAAACCTCGCTCTATGATTTGAAGTTAAAATCCTCAAATATGGTTAAATAGTGACTTTTTTCACGTTTTTCATGTAGTTTGGTATTACGTAAATATATTCATTTTTACCAATATTTCGATACTATTTCATGTAGTATCACGATATGTGATATCGATAGTGATTTGACGTTTTCAGTCCATGGGTATTAATTCATATATATACGATAAAAATGATGCAAAACACATAATTGATTAGATAATAACTTATATACTTCATTTTCAATCAACTATTTTTTTCTCGTTAAAATACTGAGTAAGATATTGAAAAGGGGAGAAGTTCTGTTTTTATTGCATTATCGACGTTTCAGCCGGAATAGAGCGGTTTTACGTTACATCTTCATCAGTAATATAAACGGAAAATCAGGAACATTTTAGTTAATTCTAATGAAAAACACATTGTTTTTTATCATTTGTATTGGAAACAACATTGTCATATGTCTTTTCTTGGATCCAAATAATACGAAACCTCGCTCTATGATTTGAAGTTAAAATCCTCAAATATGGGTAAATAGTGACTTTTCGTGTTTTATGTAGTTTATATTGCGTAAATATATTCCTTTTTACCAATATTTCGATACTATTTCATGTAGTATGACGATATGTGATTTGGCCTTGAAATCTCAGAATTTCGCATAATATTGCATTTTAAGCAAGTTTTCTTGCATTTTGCTTCGTACGAAAAATCATCGAATTTAGCAATATTTTAACGTTTATCATTTCCTTTCCTTCATGTGATTTAAACAAAATATCATCGAATTAGGCAATATTTTGCCGTTTTCCACGTTTTTGTGAATTTTCCGTCCATGGGTATTAATAATCATTATATACGATAAAAATGATGCAAACACATAATTGATTAGATAATAACCTTAAATACTTCATTTTCAATCATCTATTTGTTTCTCGTTAAAATACTGAGTAAGATATTGAAAAGGGGAGAAGTTCTGTTTTTATTGCATATCGACGTTTCAGCCGGAATAGAGCGGTTTTACGTGTACATCTTCCATCAGTAATATAAACGGAAAATCAGGAACATTTTAGTTAATTCTAATGAAAACACATTGATTTTATCATTTGTATTGGAAACAACATGTCATATGTCTTTTCTTGGATCTAAATAATACGAAACTTCGCTCTATGATTCTAAGTTATAATCCTCAAATATGGTTAAATAGTGACTTTTTTCACGATTTTCATGTAGTTTGATTTTACGTATATATATTCATTTTTACCAAATTTCGATACTATTTCATGTAGTATCACGATATGTGATTTGGCCTTGAAATCTCAGATTTCGAATAATATTGCATTTTAAGCAAGTTTCTTGCATTTTGTTTCGAACGAAAAATCATCGAATTTAGCAATATTTTGACGTTATCATCCCCTTTCCTTCATGTGATTTAAACAAAATATCATCGAATTAGGCAAATTTTGCCGTTTTCCAGGATTTTGTGAATTTTCAGTCCATGGGTATTAATTCATATATATATACGATAAAAAATGATGCAAACACATAAATGATTAGATAATAACCTTAAATACTCATTTTCAATCATCTATTTGTTTCTCGTTAAAATACTGAGTAAGATATTAAAAAGGGGAGAAGTTCGGTTTTTATTGCATATATCGACGTTTCAGCCGGATTAGAGCGGTTTTTCGTGTACATCTTCCATCGTTAATATAAACGGAAAATCAAGAACATTAGAATTAATTCTAATGAAAAACACTGTTTTTATCATTTGTATTGGAAACAACATTGTCATATGTCTTTTCTTGGATCCAAATAATACGAAACCTCGCTCTATGATTTGAAGTTAAAATCCTCAAATATGGTTAAATAGTGATTTTCACGTTTTTCATGTAGTTTGATATTACGTAAATATATTCATTTATACCAATATTTCGATACTATTTCATGTAGTATGACGATATGTGATTTGGCCTTGAAATCTCAGAATTTCGCATAATATTGCATTTTAAGCAAGTTTTCTTGCATTTTGTTTCGTACGAAAAATCATCGAATTTAGCAATATTTTGACGTTTATCATCCCCTTTTCCTTCATGTGATTTAAACAAAATATCATCGAATTAGGCAATATTTTGCCGTTTTCACGTTTTTGTAAATTTTCAGTCCATGGGTATTAATTCATATATATACGATAAAAATGATGCAAACACATAATTGATTAGATAATAACCTTATATACTTCATTTTCAATCAACTATTTGTTTCTCGTTAAAATACTGAGTAAGATATTGAAAAGGGGAGAAGTTCTGTTTTTATTGCATATATCGACGTTTCAGCCGGAATAGAGCGGTTTTACGTGTACATCTTCCATCAGTAATATAAACGGAAAATCAGGAACATTTTAGTTAATTCTAATGAAAACACATTGATTTTATCATTTGTATTGGAAACAACATTGTCATATGTCTTTTCTTGGATCTAAATAATACGAAACTTCGCTCTATGATTCTAAGTTATTATCCTCAAATATGGTTAAATAGTGACTTTTTTCACGATTTTCATGTAGTTTGATATTACGTATATATATTCATTTTTACCAATTTTCGTATCACGATATGTGATTTGGCTTGAAATCTCAGAATTTCAAATAATATTGCATTTTAAGCAAGTTTTCTTGCATTTTGTTTAGAACGAAAAATCATCGAATTTAGCAATATTTTGACGTTTATCATCCCCTTTTCCTTCATGTGATTTAAACAAAATATCATCGAATTAGGCAATATTTTGCCGTTTTCCACGTTTTTGTGAATTTTCCGTCCTTGGTATTAATTCATATATATACGATAAAAATGATGCAAACACACAAATGATTAGATAATAACCTTAAAAATTTCATTTTCAATCATCTATTTGTTTCTCGTTAAAATACTGAGTAAGATATTGAAAAGGGGAGAAGTTCGGTTTTTATTGCATATATCGACGTTTCAGCCGGATTAGAGCGGTTTTACGTGTACATCTTCCATCGTTAATATAAACGGAAAATCAAGAACATTAGAGTTAATTCTAATGAAAACACATTGTTTTTTATCATTTGTATTGGAACAACATTGTCATATGTCTTTTCTTGGATCCAAATAATACGAAACCTCGCTCTATGATTTGAAGTTAAAATCCTCAAATATGGTTAAATAGTGACTTTCTCACGTTTTCATGTAGTTTGATATTACGTAAATATATTCATTTTTACCAATATTTCGATACTATTTCATGTAGTATGACGATATGTGATTTGGCCTTGAAATCTCAGAATTTCGCATAATATTGCATTTTAAGCAAGTTTTCTTGCATTTTGTTTCGTACGAAAAATCATGGAATTTAGCAATATTTTGACGTTTATCATCCCCTTTTCCTTCAAGTGATTTAAACAAAATATCATCGAATTAGGCAATATTTTGCCGTTTTCCACGTTTTTGTAAATTTTCAGTCCATGGGTATTAATTCATATATATACGATAAAAATGATGCAAACACATAATTGATTAGATAATAACCTTAAGTACTTCATTTTCAATCATCCATTTGTTTCTCGTTAAAATACTGAGTAAGATATTAAAAAGGGAGAAGTTCTGTTTTTATTGCATATATCGACGTTTCAGCCGGAATAGAGCGGTTTTACGTGTACATCTTCCATCAGTAATATAAACGGAAAATCAGGAACATTTTAGTTAATTCTAATGAAAACACATTGATTTTTATCATTTGTATTGGAAACAACATTGTCATATGTCTTTTCTTGGATCCAAATAATACGAAACCTCGCTCAATGATTCTAAGTTATAATCCTCAAATATGGTTAAATAGTGACTTTTTTCACGATTTTCATGTAGTTTGATATTACGTAAATATATTCATTTTTACCAATATTTCGATACTATTTCATGTAGTATCACGATATGTGATTTGGCCTTCAAACCTCAGAATTTCACATAATATTGCATTTTACGCAAGTTTTCTTGCATTTTGCTTCGTACGAAAAATCATCGAATTTAGCAATATTTTAAC
The DNA here is from genome assembly GCF_040958095.1 of Procambarus clarkii. NCBI lineage: Eukaryota > Metazoa > Arthropoda > Malacostraca > Decapoda > Cambaridae > Procambarus > Procambarus clarkii. Next base: position 74,932 of record NW_027189360.1, read on the forward strand.
GTTTATCATTTCCTTTTCCTTCATGTGATTTAAACAAAATATCATCGAATTAGGCAATATTTTGCCGTTTTCCACGTTTTTGTGAATTTTCCGTCCATGGGTATTAATTCATATATATATACGATAAAATGATGCAAACACATAATTGATTAGATAATAACCTTAAATACTTCATTTTCAATCATCTATTGTTTCTCGTTAAAAATACTGAGTAAGATATTGAAAAGGGGAGAAGTTCTGTTTTATTGCATATATCGACGTTTCAGCCGGAATAGAGCGGTTTTACGTGTACATCTTCATCAGTAATATAAACGGAAAATCAGGAACATTTTAGTTAATTCTAATGAAAACACATTGATTTTATCATTTGTATTGGAAACAACATTGTCATATGTCTTTTCTTGGATCTAAATAATACGAAACTTCGCTCTATGATTCTAAGTTATTATCCTCAAATATGGTTAAATAGTGACTTTTTTCACGATTTTCATGTAGTTTGATATTACGTATATATTCATTTTTACCAATATTTCGTATCACGATATGTGATTTGGCTTGAAATCTCAGAATTTCAAAAATAATATTGCATTTTAAGCAAGTTTTCTTGCATTTTGTATCGACGAAAAATCATCGAATTTAGCAATATTTTGACGTTTATCATCCCCTTTCCTTCATGTGATTTAAACAAAATATCATCGAATTAGGCAATATTTTTCCGTTTTCCACGTTTTTGTGAATTTTCCGTCCTTGGGTATTAATTCATATATATATACGATAAAAATGATGCAAACACACAAATAATTAGATAATACCTTAAAACTTCATTTTCAATCATCTATTTGTTTCTCGTTAAAATACTGAGTAAGATATGAAAAGGGGAGAAGTTCGGTTTTTATTGCATATATCGACGTTTCAGCCGGATTAGAGCGGTTTTACATGTACATCTTCCATCGTTAATATAAACGGAAAATCAAGAACATTAGAGTTAATTCTAATGAAAACACATTGTTTTTTATCATTTGTATTGGAAACAACATTGTCATATGTCTTTTCTTGGATCCAAATAATACGAAACCTCGCTCTATGATTTGAAGTTAAAATCCTCAAATATGGTTAAATAGTGACTTTTTCACGTTTTTCATGTAGTTTGATATTACGTAAATATATTCATTTTTACCAATATTTCGATACTATTTCATGTAGTATGACGATATGTGATTTGGCCTTGAAATCTCAGAATTTCGCATAATATTGCATTTTAAGCAAGTTTTCTTGCATTTTGTTTCGTACGAAAAATCATCGAATTTAGCAATATTTTGACGTTTATCATCCCCTTTTCCTTCATGTGATTTAAACAAAATATCATCGAATTAGGCAATATTTTGCCGTTTTCCACGTTTTGTAAATTTCAGTCCATGGGTATTAATTCATATATATACGATAAAAATGATGCAAACACATAATTGATTAGATAATAACCTTAAATACTTCATTTTCAATCAACTATTTGTTTCTCGTTAAAATATCGAGTAAGATATTGAAAAGGGGAGAAGTTCTGTTTTTATTGCATATATCGACGTTTCAGCCGGAATAGAGCGGTTTTACGTGTACATCTTCCATCAGTAATATAAACGGAAAATCAGGAACATTTTAGTTAATTCTAATGAAAACACATTGATTTTTATCATTTGTATTGGAAACAACATTGTCATATGTCTTTTCTTGGATCTAAATAATACGAAACTTCGCTCTATGATTCTAAGTTATAATCCACAAATATGGTTAAATAGTGACTTTTTTCACGATTTTCATGTAGTTTGATATTACGTATATATATTCATTTTTTACCAATATTTCGATACTATTTCATGTAGTATCACGATATGTGATTTGGCCTTGAAATCTCAGAATTTCGCATAATATTGCATTTTAAGCAAGTTTTCTTGCATTTTATTTCGTACGAAAAATCATCGAATTTATCAATATTTTGACGTTTATCATCCCCTTTTCCTTCATGTGATTTAAACAAAATATCATCGAATTAGGCAATATTTTTCCGTTTTCCACGTTTTGTGAATTTTCAGTCCATGGGTATTAATTCATATATATACGATAAAAATGATGCAAACACATAATTGATTAGATAATAACCTTAAATACCTCATTTTCAATCATCTATTGTTTCTCGTTAAAATACTGAGTAAGATATTGAAAAGGGGAGAAGTTCGGTTTTTATTGCATATATCGACGTTTCAGCCGGATTAGAGCGGTTTTACGTGTATATCTTCCATCGTTAATATAAACGGAAAATCAAGAACATTACAGTTAATTCTAATGAAAACACATTGTTTTTTATCATTTGTATTGGAAAAAACATTGTCATATGTCTTTTCTTGGATCCAAATAATACGAAACCTCGCTCTATGATTTGAAGTTAAAATCCTCAAATATGGTTAAATAGTGACTTTTTCACGTTTTCATGTAGTTTGATATTACGTAAATATAAGCATTTTACCAATATTTCGATACTATTTCATGTAGTATGACGATATGTGATTTGGCCTTGAAATCTCAGAATTTCGCATAATATTGCATTTTAAGCAAGTTTTCCTGCATTTTGTTTCAAATATTGCCGTTTCAAAACGGCAATATTTGCCGTTTTCCACGTTTTGGTGAATTTCGTCCATGGGTATTAATTCATATATATATACGATAAAAATGATGCAAACACATAATTGATTAGATAATAACCTTAAATACTTCATTTTCAATCATCTATTTGTTTCTCGTTAAAATACTGAGTAAGATATTGAAAAGGGGAGAAGTTCGGTTTTTATTGCATATATCGACGTTTCAGCCGGATTAGAGCGGTTTTACGTGTACATCTTCCATCGTTAATATAAACGGAAAATCAAGAACATTACAGTTAATTCTAATGAAAACACATTGTTTTTTATCATTTGTATTGGAAACAACATTGTCATATGTCTTTTCTTGGATCCAAATAATACGAAACCTCGCTCTATGATTTGAAGTTAAAATCCTCAAATAAGGTTAAATAGTGACTTTCTCACGTTTTTCATGTAGTTTGATATTACGTATATATATTCATTTTTACCAATATTTCGATACTATTTCATGTAGTATGACGATATGTGATTTGGCCTTGAAATCTCAGAATTTCGCATAATATTGCATTTTAAGCAAGTTTTCTTGCATTTTGTTTCGTACGAAAAATCATCGAATTTAGCAATATTTTGACGTTTATCATCCCCTTTTCCTTCATGTGATTTAAACAAAATATCATCGAATTAGACAATATTTTGCCGTTTTCCACGTTTTTGTAAATTTTCAGTCCATGGGTATTAATTCATATATATACGATAAAAATGATGCAAACACATAATTGATTAGATAATAACCTTAAATACTTCATTTTCAATCATCTATTGTTTCTCGTTAAAATACTGAGTAAGATATTGAAAAGGGGAGAAGTTCTGTTTTTATTGCATATATCGACGTTTCAGCCGGAATAGAGCGGTTTACGTGTACATCTTCCATCAGTAATATAAACGGAAAATCAGGAACATTTTAGTTAATTCTAATGAAAACACATTGATTTTTATCATTTGTATTGGAAACAACATTGTCATATGTCTTTTCTTGGATCTAAATAATACGAAACCTCGCTCAATGATTCTAAGTTACAATCCTCAAATATGGTTAAATAGTGACTTTTTTCACGATTTTCATGTAGTTTGATATTACGTAAATATATTCATTTTTACAATATTTCGATACTATTTCATGTAGTATCACGATATGTGATTTGGCCTTCAAACCTCAGAATTCGCATAATATTGCATTTTACGCAAGTTTTCTTGCATTTTGCTTCGTACGAAAAATCATCGAATTTAGCAATATTTTAACGTTTATCATTTCCTTTTCCTTCATGTGATTTAAACAAAATATCATCGAATTAGGCAATATTTTGCCGTTCTCCACGTTTTTGTGAATTTCCGTCCATGGGTATTAATTCATATATATATACGATAAAAATGATGCAAACATATAATTGATTAGATAATAACCTTAAATACTTCATTTTGAATCATCTATTTGTTTCTCGTTAAAATACTGAGTAAGATATTGAAAAGGGGAGAAGTTCTGTTTTTATTGCATATATCGACGTTTCAGCCGGAATAGAGCGGTTTTACGTGTACTTCTTCCATCAGAAATATACACGGAAAATCAGGAACATTTTAGTTAATTCTAATGAAAACACATTGATTTTTATCATTTGTATTGGAAACAACATTGTCATATGTCTTTTTGGATCTAAATAATACGAAACTTCGCTCTATGATTCTAAGTTATAATCCTCAAATATGGTTAAATAGTGACTTTTTTCACGATTTTCATGTAGTTTGATATTACGTATATATTCATTTTTACCAATATTTCGATACTATTTCATGTAGTATCACGATATGTGATTTGGAATTGAAATCTCAGAATTTCGAATAATATTGCATTTTAAGCACGTTTTCTTGCATTTGTTTTCGAACGAAAAATCATCGAATTTAGCAATATTTTGACGTTTATCATCCCCTTTTCCTTCGTGTGATTTAAACAAAATATCATCGAATTAGGCAATATTTTGCCGTTTTCCACGTTTTTGTGAATTTTCCGTCCATGGGTATTAATTCATATATATATACGATAAAAATGATGCAAACACATAAATGATTAGATAATAACCTTAAATACTTCATTTTCAATCATCTATTTGTTTCTCGTTAAAATACTGAGTAAGATATTAAAAAGGGGAGAAGTTCGGTTTTTATTGCATATATCGACGTTTCAGCCGGATTAGAGCGGTTTTACGTGTACATCTTCCATCGTTAATATAAACGGAAAATCAAGAACATTAGAATTAATTCTAATGAAAACACTGTTTTTTATCATTGTATTGGAAACAACATTGTCATATGTCTTTTCTTGGATCCAAATAATACGAAACCTCGCTCTATGATTTGAAGTTAAAATCCTCAAATATGGTTAAATAGTGATTTTTCACGTTTTTCATGTAGTTTGATATTACGTATATATATTCATTTTACCAATATTTCGATACTATTCATGTAGTATGACGATATGTGATTTGGCCTTGAAATCTCAGAATTTCGCATAATATTGCATTTTAAGCAAGTTTTCTTGCATTTTGTTTCGTACGAAAAATCATCGAATTTAGCAATATTTTGACGTTTATCATCCCCTTTTCCTTCATGTGATTTAAACAAAATATCATCGAATTAGGCAATATTTTGCCGTTTTCCACGTTTTGTAAATTTTCAGTCCATGGGTATTAATTCATATATATACGATAAAAATGATGCAAACACATAATTGATTAGATAATAACCTTAAATACTTCATTTTCAATCATCTATTTGTTTCTCGTTAAAATATGAGTAAGATATTGAAAAGGGGAGAAGTTCTGTTTTTATTGCATATATCGACGTTTAGCCGGAATAGAGCGGTTTTACGTGTACATCTTCCATCAGTAATATAAACGGAAAATCAGGAACATTTTAGTTAATTCTAATGAAAACACATTGATTTTTATCATTTGTATTGGAAACAACATTGTCATATGTCTTTCTTGGATCTAAATAATACGAAACCTCGCTCAATGATTCTAAGTTACAATCCTCAAATATGGTTAAATAGTGACTTTTTTCACGATTTTCATGTAGTTTGATATTACGTAAATATATTCATTTTTACCAATATTTCGATACTATTTCATGTAGTATCACGATATGTGATTTGGCCTTCAAACCTCAGAATTTCGCATAATATTGCATTTTACGCAAGTTTTCTTGCATTTTGCTTCGTACGAAAAATCATCGAATTTAGCAATATTTTAACGTTTATCATTTCCTTTTCCTTCATGTGATTTAAACAAAATATCATCGAATTAGGCAATATTTTGCCGTTCTCCACGTTTTGTGAATTTTCCGTCCATGGGTATTAATTCATATATATATACGAAAAATGATGCAAACATATAATTGATTAGATAATAACCTTAAATACTTCATTTTGAATCATCTATTGTTTCTCGTTAAAATACTGAGTAAGATATTGAAAAGGGAGAAGTTCTGTTTTTATTGCATATATCGACGTTTCAGCCGGAATAGAGCGGTTTTACGTGTACTTCTTCCATCAGAAATATACACGGAAAATCAGGAACATTTTAGTTAATTCTAATGAAAACACATGTTTTTTATCATTTGTATTGGAAACAACATTGTCATATGTCTTTTCTTGGATCTAAATAATACGAAACTTCGCTCTATGATTCTAAGTTATAATCCTCAAATATGGTTAAATAGTGACTTTTTTCACGATTTTCATGTAGTTTGATATTACGTATATATATTCATTTTTACCAATATTTCGATACTATTTCATGTAGTATCACGATATGTGATTTGGAATTGAAATCTCAGAATTTCGAATAATATTGCATTTTAAGCACGTTTTCTTGCATTTTGTTTCGAACGAAAAATCATCGAATTTAGCAATATTTTGACGTTTATCATCCCCTTTTCCTTCGTGTGATTTAAACAAAATATCATCGAATTAGGCAATATTTTGCCGTTTTCCACGTTTTTGTGAATTTTCCGTCCATGGGTATAATTCATATATATATACGATAAAAATGATGCAAACACATAAATGATTAGATAATAACCTTAAATACTTCATTTTCAATCATCTATTTGTTTCTCGTTAAAATACTGAGTAAGATATTAAAAAGGGGAGAAGTTCGGTTTTTATTGCATATATCGACGTTTCAGCCGGATTAGAGCGGTTTTACGTGTACATCTTCCATCGTTAATATAAACGGAAAATCAAGAACATTAGAATTAATTCTAATGAAAACACTGTTTTTTATCATTTGTATTGGAAACAACATTGTCATATGTCTTTTCTTGGATCCAAATAATACGAAACCTCGCTCTATGATTTGAAGTTAAAATCCTCAAATATGGTTAAATAGTGATTTTTCACGTTTTTCATGTAGTTTGATATTACGTATATATATTCATTTTACCAATATTTCGATACTATTTCATGTAGTATGACGATATGTGATTTGGCCTTGAAATCTCAGAATTTCGCATAATATTGCATTTTAAGCAAGTTTTCTTGCATTTTGTTTCGTACGAAAAATCATCGAATTTAGCAATATTTTGACGTTTATCATCCCCTTTTCCTTCATGTGATTTAAACAAAATATCATCGAATTAGGCAATATTTTGCCGTTTTCCACGTTTTTGTAAATTTTCAGTCCATGGGTATTAATTCATATATATACGATAAAAATGATGCAAACACATAATTGATTAGATAATAACCTTATATACTTCATTTTCAATCAACTATTTGTTTCTCGTTAAAATACTGAGTAAGATATTGAAAAGGGGAGAAGTTCTGTTTTTATTGCATATATCGACGTTTCAGCCGGAATAGAGCCGTTTTACGTGTACATCTTCCATCAGTAATATAAACGGAAAATCAGGAACATTTTAGTTAATTCTAATGAAAACACATTGATTTTTATCATTTGTATTGGAAACAACATTGTCATATGTCTTTTCTTGGATCTAAATAATACGAAACTTCGCTCTATGATTCTAAGTTATTATCCTCAAATATGGTTAAATAGTGACTTTTTCACGATTTTCATGTAGTTTGATATTACGTATATATATTCATTTTTACCAATATTTCGTATCACGATATGTGATTTGGCTTGAAATCTCAGAATTTCAATAATATTGCATTTTAAGCAAGTTTTCTTGCATTTTGTTTCGAACGAAAAATCATCGAATTTAGCAATATTTTGACGTTTATCATCCCTTTCCTTCATGTGATTTTAACAAAATATCATCGAATTAGGCAATATTTTGCCGTTTTCCACGTTTTTGTGAATTTTCCGCCTTGGGTATTAATTCATATATATATACGATAAAAATGATGCAAACACACAAATGATTAGATAATAACCTTAAAAACTTCATTTTCAATCATCTATTTGTTTCTCGTTAAAATACTGAGTAAGATATTGAAAAGGGAGAAGTTCGGTTTTTATTGCATATATCGACGTTTCAGCCGGATTAGAGCGGTTTTACGTGTACATCTTCCATCGTTAATATAAACGGAAAATCAAGAACATTAGAGTTAATTCTAATGAAAACACATTGTTTTTTTATCATTTGTATTGGAAACAACATTGTCATGTCTTTTCTTGGATCCAAATAATACGAAACCTCGCTCTATGATTTGAAGTTAAAATCCTCAAATATGGTTAAATAGTGACTTTTTCACGTTTTTCATGTAGTTTGATATTACGTATATATTTTTTACCAATATTTCGATACTATTTCATGTAGTATGACGATATGTGATTTGGCCTTGAAATCTCAGAATTTCGCATAATATTGCATTTAAGCAAGTTTTCTTGCATTTTGTTTCGTACGAAAAATCATCGAATTTAGCAATATTTTGACGTTTATCATCCCCTTTTCCTTCATGTGATTTAAACAAAATATCATCGAATTAGGCAATATTTTGCCGTTTTCCATGTTTTTGTAAATTTTCAGTCCATGGGTATTAATTCATATATATACGATAAAAATGATGCAAACACATAATTGATTAGATAATAACCTTAAATACTTCATTTTCAATCAACTATTTGTTTCTCGTTAAAATACTGAGTAAGATATTGAAAAGAGGGAGAAGTTCTGTTTTTATTGCATATATCGACGTTTCAGCCGGAATAGAGCGGTTTTACGTGTACATCTTCCATCAGTAATATAAACGGAAAATCAGGAACATTTTAGTTAATTCTAATGAAAACACATTGATTTTTATCATTTGTATTGGAAACAACATTGTCATATGTCTTTTTTGGATCTAAATAATACGAAACTTAGCTCTATGATTCTAAGTTATAATCCTCAAATATGGTTAAATAGTGACTTTTTTCACGATTTTCATGTAGTTTGATATTACGTATATATTCATTTTTACCAATATTTCGATACTATTTCATGTAGTATCACGATTAGTGATTTGGCCTTGAAATCTCAGAATTTCGAATAATATTGCATTTAAGCAAGTTTTCTTGCATTTTGTTTCGTACGAAAAATCATCGAATTTAGCAGTATTTTGACGTTTATCATCCCTTTTCCTTCATGTGATTTAAACAAAATATCATCGAATTAGGCAATATTTTCCGTTTTCCACGTTTTTGTGAATTTTCAGTCAATGGGTATTAATTCATATATATACGATAAAAATGATGCAAAACACATAATTGATTAGATAATAACCTTAAATACTTCATTTTCAATCATCTATTTGTTTCTCGTTTAAAATACTGAGTAAGAGATTGAAAAGGGGAGAAGTTCGGTTTTTAATGCATATATCGACGTTTCAGCCGGATTAGAGCAGTTTTATGTGTACATCTTCCCTCGTTAATATAAACGGAAAATCAAGAACATTATAGTTAATTCTAATGAAAAACACATTGTTTTTATCATTTGTATTGGAAACAACATTGTCATATGTCTTTTCTTGGATCCAAATAATACGAAACCTCGGTCTATGATTTGAAGTTAAAATCCTCAAATATGGTTAAATAGTGACTTTTTTCACGTTTTTCATGTAGTTTGATATTACGTAAATATATTCATTTTTACCAATATTTCGATACTATTTCATGTAGTATCACGATATGTGATTTGGCCTTGAAATCTCAGAATTTCGCATAATATTGCATTTTAAGCAAGTTTTCTTGCATTTTGTTTCGTACGAAAAATCATCGAATTTAGCAATATTTGACGTTTATCATCCCTTTTCCTCATGTGATTTAAACAAAATATCATCGAATTAAGCAATATTTTGCCGTTTTCACGTTTTTGTGAATTTTCCGTCATGGGTATTAATTCATATATATATACGATAAAAATGATGCAAACACATAATTGATTAGATAATAACCTTAAATACTTCATTTTCAATCATCTATTTGTTTCTCGTTAAAATACTGAGTAAGATATTGAAAAGGGAGAAGTTCGGTTTTTATTGCATATATCGACGTTTCAGCCGGATTAGAGCGGTTTTACGTGTACATCTTCCATCGTTAATATAAACGGAAAAATCAAGAACATTACAGTTAATTCTAATGAAAACACATTGTTTTTTATCATTTGTATTGGAAAAAACATTGTCATATGTCTTTTCTTGGATCCAAATAATACGAAACCTCGCTCTATGATTTGAAGTTAAAATCCTCAAATATGGTTAAATAGTGACTTTTTCACGTTTTTCATGTAGTTTGATATTACGTAAATATAAGCATTTTTACCAATATTTCGATACTATTTCATGTAGTATGACGATATGTGATTTGGCCTTGAAATCTCAGAATTTCGCATAATATTGCATTTTAAGCAAGTTTCCTGCATTTTGTTTCAAATATTGCCGTTTTCAAAACGGCAATATTTTGCCGTTTTCCACGTTTTGTGAATTTTCCGTCCATGGGTATTATTCATATATATATACGATAAAAATGATGCAAACACATAATTGATTAGATAATAACCTTAAATACTTCATTTTCAATCATCTATTTGTTTCTCGTTAAAATACTGAGTAAGATATTGAAAGGGAGAAGTTCGGTTTTTATTGCATATATCGACTTTTCAGCCGGATTAAAGCGGTTTACGTGTACATCTTCCATCGTTAATATAAACGGAAAATCAAGAACATTACAGTTAATTCTAATGAAAACACATTGTTTTTTATCATTTGTATTGGAAACAACATTGTCATATGTCTTTCTTGGATGCAAATAATACGAAACCTCGCTCTATGATTTGAAGTTAAAAATCCTCAAATATGGTTACATAGTGACTTTCTCACGTTTTTCATGTAGTTTGATATTACGTAAATATATTCATTTTTACCATATTTCGATACTATTTCATGTAGTATGACGATATGTGATTTGGCCTTGAAATCTCAGAATTTCGCATAATATTGCATTTTAAGCAAGTTTCTTGCATTTTGTTTCGTACGAAAAATCATCGAATTTAGCAATATTTGACGTTTATCATCCCTTTATTTTCAAGTGATTTAAACAAAATATCATCGAATTAGGCAATATTTTGCCGTTTTCCACGTTTTGTGAATTTCAGTCCATGGGTATTAATTCATATATATACGATAAAAATGATGCAAACACATATTGATTAGATAATAACCTTAAGTACTTCATTTTCAATCATCTATTTGTTTCTCGTTAAAAATACTGAGTAAGATATTGAAAAGGGGAGAAGTTCTGTTTTTATTGCATATATCGACGTTTCAACCGGATTAGAGCGGTTTTACGTGTACATCTTCCATCGTTATATAAACGGAAAATCAAGAACATTAGAGTTAATTCTAATGAAAACACATTGTTTTTTATCATTTGTATTGGAAACAACATTGTCATATGTCTTTTCTGGATCCAAATAATACGAAACCTCGCTCTATGATTTGAAGTTAAAATCCTCAAATATGGTTAAATAGTGACTTTTTCACGTTTTTCACGTAGTTTGATATACGTAAATATATTCATTTTTACCAATATTTCGATACTATTTCATGTAGTATGACGATATGTGATTTGGCCTTGAAATCTCAGAATTTCGCATAATATTGCATTTTAAGCAAGTTTTCTTGCATTTTGCTTCGTACGAAAAATCATCGAATTTAGCAATATTTTAACGTTTATCATTTCCTTTTCCTTCATGTGATTTAAACAAAATATCATCGAATTAGGCAATATTTTGCCGTTTTCCACGTTTTTGTGAATTTTCCGTCCATGGGTATTAATTCATATATATATACGATAAAATGATGCAAACACATAATTGATTAGATAATAACCTTAAATACTTCATTTTCAATCATCTATTTGTTTCTCGTTAAATACTGAGTAGGATATTGAAAAGGGGAGAAGTTCTGTTTTTATTGCATATATCGACGTTTCAGCCGGAATAGAGCGGTTTTACGTGTACATCTTCCATCAGTAATATAAACGGAAAATCAGGAACATTTTAGTTAATTCTAATGAAAACACATTGATTTTATCATTTGTATTGGAAACAACATTGTCATATGTCTTTCTTGGATCTAAATAATACGAAACTTTGCTCTATGATTCTAAGTTATAATCCTCAAATATGGTTAAATAGTGACTTTTTTCACGATTTTCATGTAGTTTGATATTACGTATATATATTCATTTTTACCAATATTTCGATACTATTTCATGTAGTATCACGATATGTGATTTGGAATTGAAATCTCAGAATTTCGAATAATATTGCATTTTACGCACGTTTTCTTGCATTTTGTTTCGAACGAAAAATCATCGAATTTAGCAATATTTTGACGTTTATCATCCCCTTTTCCTTCGTGTGATTTAAACAAAATATCATCGAATTAGGCAATATTTTGCCGTTTTCCACGTTTTTGTGAATTTTCCGTCCATGGGTATTAATCATATATATATACGATAAAAATGATGCAAACACATAAATGATTAGATAATAACCTAAATACTTCATTTTCAATCATCTATTTGTTTCTCGTTAAAATACTGAGTAAGATATTAAAAAGGGGAGAAGTTCGGTTTTTATTGCATATATCGACGTTCAGCGGATTAGAGCGGTTTTACGTGTACATCTTCCATCGTTATATAAACGGAAAACCAAGAACATTATAGTTAATTCTAATGAAAACACATTGTTTTTTATCATTTGTATTGGAAAAACATTGTCATATGTCTTTTCTTGGATCCAAATAATACGAAACCTCGCTCTATGATTTGAAGTTAAAATCCTCAAATATGGTTAAATAGTGACTTTTTTCACGTTTTTCATGTAGTTTGATATTACGTAAATATATTCATTTTTACCAATATTTCGATACTATTTCATGTAGTATCACGATATGTTGAGGCCTTCAAATCTCAGAATTTCGTATATATTGCATTTTAAGCAAGTTTTCTTGCATTTTGCTTCGTACGAAAAATCATCGAATTTAGCAATATTTTAACGTTTATCATCTCCTTTTCCTTCATGTGATTTAAACAAAATATCATCGAATTAGGCAATATTTGCCGTTTTCCACGTTTTTTGAATTTTCCGTCCATGGGTATTAATTCATAATATTACGATAAAAATGATGCAAACATAAATGATTAGATAATAACCTTAAATAGTTCATTTTCAATCATCTATATGTTTCTCGTTAAAATACTGAGAAAGATATTAAAAAGGGGAGAAGATCGGTTTTATTGCATATATCGACGTTTCAACCGGATTAGAGCGGTTTTACGTGTACATCTTCCATCGTTAATATAACGGAAAATCAAGAACATTAGAGTTAATCTAATGAAAACACATTGTTTTTTATCATTTGTATTGGAAACAACATTGTCATATGTCTTTCTTGGATCCAAATAATACGAAACCTCGCTCTATGATTTGAAGTTAAAATCCTCAATATGGTTAAATAGTGACTTTTTCACGTTTTTCATGTAGTTTGATATTACGTAAATATAAGCATTTTTACCAATATTTCGATACTATTTCATGTAGTATGACGATATGTGATTTGGCCTTGAAATCTCAGAATTTCGCATAATATTGCACTTAAGCAAGTTTTCCTGCATTTTGTTTCAATATTGCCGTTTTCAAAACGGCAATATTTTGCCGTTTTCCACGTTTTTGTGAATTTTCCGTCCATGGGTATTAATTCATATATATATACGATAAAAATGATGCAAACACATAATTGATTAGATAATAACCTTAAATACTTCATTTTCAATCATCTATTTGTTTCTCGTTAAAATACTGAGTAAGATATTGAAAAGGGGAGAAGTTCGGTTTTTATTGCATATATCGACTTTTCAGCCGGATTAAAGCGGTTTTACGTGTACATCTTCCATCGTTAATATAAACGGAAAATCAAGAACATTACAGTTAATTCTAATGAAAACACATTGTTTTTTATCATTTGTATTGGAAACAACATTGTCATATGTCTTTTCTTGGATGCAAATAATACGAAACCTCGCTCTATGATTTGAAGTTAAAATCCTCAAATATGGTTAAATAGTGACTCTTTTTCACGTTTTTCATGTAGTTTGATATTACGTAAATATATTCATTTTTACCAATATTTCGATACTATTTCATGTAGTATCACGATATGTGATTTGGCCTTCAAATCTCAGAATTTCGCATAATATTGCATTTTAAGCAAGTTTTCTTGCATTTTGCTTCGTACGAAAAATCATCGAATTTAGCAATATTTTAACGTTATCATCTCCTTTTCCTTCATGTGATTTAAACAAAATATCATCGAATTAGGCAATATTTTGCCGTTTTCCACGTTTTTGTGAATTTTCCGTCCATGGGTATTAATTCATATATATATACGATAAAAATGATGCAAACACATAAATGATTAGATAATAACCTTAAATAGTTCATTTTCAATCATCTATTTGTTCTCGTTAAAATACTGAGAAAGATATTAAAAAGGGGAGAAGATCGGTTTTTATTGCATATATCGACGTTTCAACCGGATTAGAGCGGTTTTACGTGTACATCTTCCATCGTAATATAAACGGAAAATCAAGAACATTAGAGTTAATTCTAATGAAAACACATTGTTTTTATCATTTGTATTGGAACAACATTGTCATATGTCTTTCTTGGATCCAAATAATACGAAACCTCGTTCTATGATTTGAAGTTAAAATCCTCAAATATGGTTAAATAGTGACTTTTCACGTTTTTCATGTAGTTTGATATTACGTAAATATAAGCATTTTTACCAATATTTCGATACTATTTCATGTAGTATGACGATATGTGATTTGGCCTTGAAATCTCAGAATTTCGCATAATATTGCATTTTAAGCAAGTTTTCCTGCATTTGTTTCAAATATTGTCGTTTTCAAAACGGCAATATTTTGCCGTTTTCCACGTTTTTGTGAATTTTCCGTCCATGGGTATTAATTCATATATATATACGATAAAAATGATGCAAACATATAATTGATTAGATAATAACCTTAAATACTTCATTTTGAATCATCTATTTGTTTCTCGTTAAAATACTGAGTAAGATATTGAAAAGGGGAGAAGTTCTGTTTTTATTGCATATATCGACGTTTCAGCCGGAATAGAGCGGTTTTACGTGTACATCTTCCATCAGTAATATACACGGAAAATCAGAACATTTAGTTAATTCTAATGAAAACACATTGATTTTTATCATTTGTATTGGAAACAACATTGTCATATGTCTTTTTTGGATCTAAATAATACGAAACTTCGCTCTATGATTCTAAGTTATAATCCTCAAATATGGTTAAATAGTGACTTTTTCACGTTTTTCATGTAGTTTGATATTACGTATATATATTCATTTTTACAATATTCGATACTATTTCATGTAGTATCACGATATGTGATTTGGAATTGAAATCTCAGAATTTCGAATAATATTGCATTTTAAGCACGTTTTCTTGCATTTTGTTTCGAACGAAAAATCATCGAATTTAGCAATATTTGACGTTTATCATCCCCTTTTCCTTCATGTGATTTAAACAAATATCATCGAATTAGGCAATATTTTGCGTTTTCCACGTTTTGTGAATTTTCCGTCCATGGGTATTAATTCATATATATATACGATAAAAATGATGCAAACACATAAATGATTAGATAATAACCTTAAATACTTCATTTTCAATCATCTATTTGTTTCTCGTTAAAATACTGAGAAAGATTTAAAAGGGGAGAAGTTCGGTTTTTATTGCATATATCGACGTTTCAACCGGATTAGAGCGGTTTACGTGTACATCTTCCATCGTTAAATAAACGGAAAATCAAGAACATTAGAGTTAATTCTAATGAAAACACATTTTTTTATCATTGTATTGGAAACAACATTGTCATATGTCTTTTCTTGGATCCAAATAATACGAAACCTCGCTCTATGATTTGAAGTTAAAATCCTCAAATATGGTTAATATAGTGACTTTTTCACGTTTTTCATGTAGTTTGATATTACGTAATATATTCATTTTTACCAATATTTCGATACTATTTCATGTAGTATGACGATATGTGATTTGGCCTTGAAATCTCAGAATTTCGCATAATATTGCATTTTAAGCAAGTTTTCTTGCATTTTGCTTCGTACGAAAAATCATCGAATTTAGCAATATTTTAACGTTATCATTTCCTTTTCCTTCATGTGATTTAAAAAATATCATCGAATTAGGCAATATTTTGCCGTTTTCCACGTTTTTGTGAATTTTCCGTCCATGGGTATTAATTCATATATATATACGAAAAATGATGCAAACACAAATGATTAGATAATAACCTTAAATAGTTCATTTTCAATCATCTATTGTTTCTCGTTAAAATACTGAGTAAGATATTGAAAAGGGGAGAAGTTCGGTTTTTATTGCATATATCGACGTTTCAACCGGATTAGAGCGGTTTTACGTGTACATCTTCCATCGTTAATATAAACGGAAAATCAGAACATTAGTTAATTCTAATGAAAACACATTGTTTTTTATCATTTGTATTGGAAACAACATTGTCATATGTCTTTTCTTGGATCCAAATAATACGAAACCTCTCTATGATTTAAGTTAAAATCCTCAAATATGGTTAAATAGTGACTTTTTCACGTTTTTCATGTAGTTTGATATTACGTATATATAGCATTTTTACCAATATTTCGATACTATTTCATGTAGTATGACGATATGTGATTTGGCCTTGAAATCTCAGAATTTCGCATAATATTGCATTTTAAGCAAGTTTTCCTGCATTTGTTTCAAATATTGTCGTTTTCAAAACGGCAATATTTTGCCGTTTCCACGTTTTTGTGAATTTTCCGTCCATGGGTATTAATTCATATATATATACGATAAAAATGATGCAAACATATAATTGATTAGATAATAACCTTAATACTTCATTTGAATCATCTATTTGTTTCTCGTTAAATACTGAGTAAGATATTGAAAAGGGGAGAAGTTCTGTTTTTATTGCATATATCGACGTTTCAGCCGGAATAGAGCGGTTTTACGTGTACATCTTCCATCAGTAATATACACGGAAAATCAGGAACATTTTAGTTAATTCTAATGAAAACACATTGATTTTTATCATTTGTATTGGAAACAACATTGTCATATGTCTTTTCTTGGATCTAAATAATACGAAACTTCGCGCTATGATTCTAAGTTATAATCCTCAAATATGGTTAAATAGTGACTTTTTCACGATTTTCATGTAGTTTGATATTACGTATATATATTCATTTTTACCAATATTTCGATACTATTTCATGTAGTATCACGATATGTGATTTGGAATTGAAATCTCAGAATTTCGAATAATATGCATTTTACGCACGTTTTCTTGCATTTTGTTTCGAACGAAAAATCATCGAATTTAGCAATATTTTGACGTTTATCATCCCCTTTTCCTTCATGTGAGTTAAACAAATATCATCGAATTAGGCAATATTTTGCCGTTTTCCACGTTTTTGTGAATTTTCCGTCCATGGGTATTAATTCATATATATACGATAAAAATGATGCAAACACATAATGATTAGATAATAACCTTAAATACTTCATTTTCAATCATCTATTTGTTCTCGTTAAATACTGAGAAAGATATTAAAAAGGGGAGAAGTTCGGTTTTTATTGCATATATCGACGTTTCAACCGGATTAGAGCGGTTTTACGTGTACATCTTCCATCGTTAATATAAACGGAAAATCAAGAACATTAGAGTTAATTCTAATGAAAACACATTGTTTTTTATCATTTGTATTGGAAACAACATTGTCATATGTCTTTTCTTGGATCCAAATAATACGAAACCTCGCTCTATGATTTGAAGTTAAAATCCTCAAATATGGTTATATAGTGACTTTTTCACGTTTTCATGTAGTTTGATATTACGTAAATATAATTCATTTTTACCAATATTCGATACTATTTCATGTAGTATGACGATATGTGATTTGGCCTTGAAATCTCAGAATTCGCATAATATTGCATTT